>NC_091669.1:18912500-19220000 GCF_042453785.1 Malus domestica | reverse complement strand
GAGGTGGTTCCGACTGGTAGGTGACCTTAGATTATGCGCGCAGATGATTGATAAGAGAAGCACTAGAGCGTATTCTTACACCTTTCTTGTCGTACAGACTACTTTAGGTAGTTCCGATTTATGTGCAGAGTAGTGCCATACAGGTCATCGTGGTGACTCCGGCTGGGTTGGATATTGAGCTATAGAATTAACCGTACAGGACCAACTGCGGGGTCTCCAGTTGTTTCATTATGTCACCTGTTATATTGATGCATCCATATTCTGTCATTGACATTTATAGCATGGCATACTTGCTGGATTTTGATAAAGATTGATGTTTTGAGAGATATGAACAAATATTATGCTATTATGTTATTTTCTGGGAAAGTATAAAGGTTTTACAGTGAGGGGTTAGAAATGTTTTAAATGAAATGTTTTGGAAAACTTTGGTTTTACTGACCCACTCAATTTTGTTTTGCGCCCCTCCAGGTTCTAGTTAGCAGTCGGTGGCTCACGAGGTTTTCTTCGGCGTTCTGACAGACTTCCTGCATGTAGGACTCACCTGCGGGTGTTGTAATTTAATTATAGTTCCACTTGAATGCACCTAGTATTTCTGCTCTGAAATTGTGTACTGCACACTTAAACTCACTCTAGCATGCTAGTTGGATATTATTGCTAGTAGTTGGTTTTTATTCCTTCGTATTTCTCATATCTTTTGCTTCCGCATCGCACTTTTGGTTACGTCACGCTCACGTGATGGCCAGCACGCCTTGATTCTAGGATCGTGGTGTGTCAGTTTGGTATTAGAGCCTAGGTTGTAGTCCTGTATAAATTGTTAATGTTCTAATGATCTTTTGGTGTTCTTCTGTCAGAACTATGCCGCCTCGTAGGGAATCACGCCGTGCTTCTGAGTCTAATTTCCCTGATATAACTCAATTAGGGGAAGCGATGGCCCATGCCTTTCAGAATGCAATCCGTCCTCCTCCTCCTCCTCAGAGGACACCCCTGGAGACTATGTATAATATGAAATTGGACCGTTTCATGGGTAATGAGGGTCATGAAGGGGCATAAAAGTGGTTAGACCATATTGAGAAGACTTTCCAGGTGATGCAGAGTCAAGGGAACCTTCCTGCTAATAGATGGGTGGAGACCACTACTTGGTTTTTAGGACGAGAGCCAGCAGGTTGGTGGATAAATCAGACTAAGTTTATGTCACCTGAGATGGCAGCTGACTGGGAAGTATTTAAAGAGCATTTTATGAAAAGATTTGTTCCGCCGGAGTACATTGATCGTAAGAAGCAGGAGTTTACTCATCTGAAGCAAAAGGATATGTCGGTGCATGAGTATTACAGGAAATTTACAGACTTATCTCGTTATGATCCTGATACAGCTGGTAATCAGGCAGAGATGCTTCGCCGTTTTAAGCTGGGAACTAAGAAGAAATGGCGGACTTTTGCTAGTGCACTTCCTTGCACTGATTATCATGAGTTTTCTGAGATTTTGGTTCGGATGGAGGATTCCGACAACCTTCCTAGTAATAGTGAATATGATGAAGATAAGAATGATAATCAGAAGAAAGATGATAGGGGTAAAGGTATCTCTACTCAGGGGCCCCGTAAGACATAGAATTTCAAGAAAAGTGGAGCGAGCTCGAGTTCTTCCAGTGGAGGATTTAGTGTCACAGGCCCGAGGAAAGGTGGAAGATTTGCTGGTGGACCCAGGTTTCAGAGACAGAGAGATTTTGGTGGTGCTGGTGGTTCTGGTGCTCCGTTGTGCCGCCGTTGTAACTTCAGACATCATGGAGAGTGTAGGAGAAGTGGTGGTGCCTGCTACACTTGTGGACAGATAGGACATAGGGCTGCCCAGTGTCCCCAGAGTCAGCAGAGATCTCAGCAGTCTACTATGCCACCTCCAACGCCGATTCAGCAGAATTTTGGATCAGGCAATTATGGTCAGACGGGTCGTGATGGTGCTTATCACTACCAGGGTGATATTGCTCCATATGCTTCCGGACAGTATCAGTATCCCCAAGATCTTTATTCTCAGACTGGGTATTCCCAAGACCCTGGAGGTTATACTTCTTATTCTTCCATCCCAGCTAGTGGATCTCAGTGGCATCAAAGAGGTCAGCCCCGACATGGAGAGGTTACTGCTAGCAGTGCAGGACCGCCTAGGCAGTCTAGTTAGTCAGGACAGGGACGTACTTCTCAGGGGCGAGGTAACCAAGGCAACAGAGGTCGTGGTGGACGACAGCAAGCTCAGGGACGTGTTAATCACATCTCACTGCAAGATGCTCAGAATCATCCGGACTTGATTATGGGTACGTTAAATATCCTTGGTCACTTTGCTAGAGTTTTGATCGATTGTGGTGCTACACATTCTGTGATTTCTCATACGTTTGCTCAAATGAATCAACCTTACCCTACACCTCTAGGATTTGATTTAGAGTTTGCTATGCCTAGAGGGGACAAATATTATGTTGATAGTGTTTATCCAGGGTGTCCAGTGATGGTAGATGGTGCAGTTATGCTAGCTAATCTTATCCCGTTAGATATTGTGGATTTTGATGTGATTCTAGGGGCAGATTGGTTGCATTATAATCGTGCCCACATAGATTGTTACGGGAAATCTGTTACCTTTTATCGTCCTGGATTACCAGAGGTTACTTTTGTGGGTGAAAGCAGTGGGGTGAGACATGGTGTTATTTCTGCCTTGAGAGCAAAGAAATTGTTATTGAAAGGTTGTCAAGGATACTTAGCACATGTGGTGTTAAATGATGTTGTTCCTAGCAGTGTGGAGGAAGTTGGAGTAGTCAGGCACTATCCTGATGTATTCCCAGATGATTTTCCTGGATTGCCACCAGACAGAAATGTGGAGTTTTCTATCGATTTGCTTCCAGGTACGGATCCTATATCTTTGACTCCATATAGAATGGCTCCAGCTGAATTGAGAGAGAGTTGAAAATTCAGCTACAGGAATTAACTGATAAAGGTTTCATTCAACCTAGTACTTCACCTTGGGGAGCTCCGGTGTTGTTTGTGAGAAAGAAAGATGGAACTTTGAGATTATGTATTGATTACAGGCAATTGAACCGGGTAACGATTAAAAACCGTTATCCCTTGCCTCGTATCGATGATTTGTTTGATCAGCTTAAAGGTGCATATGTGTTCTCTGAGATTGATTTGAGATCGGGTTATTATCAGTTGAAGATTAGAGAAGATGATGTACCTAAGACGGCTTTCAGGACCCATTATGGACATTATGAGTTTTTGGTGATGCCATTTGGATTGACTAACGCACCTGCAGCTTTCATGAGGCTAATGAATGAGGTATTCCAGCAATATCTTGATAGATTTGTCATTGTTTTTATCGATGATATTCTGGTATACTTTAAGTCTAAAGCAGATCATATTCGACATCTTAACTTGGTATTAAAGAAATTGAGGGAACATCAGTTGTATGCCAAGTTCAGTAAATGTCAGTTTTGGTTGAATGAAGTGGCATTTTTGGGGCATGTAGTATCGGCACAAGGAATTCAAGTAGATCCTCAAAAGATAGCAGTAGTGGAGAATTGGGAACAACCATGAACCGTCACTGAGGTACGGAGTTTTCTGGGGCTAGCAGGTTATTATCGACGGTTTGTTCAAGATTTTTCTATGATTGCCTTGCCACTCATGAAGTTAACCAGGAAGGATGTTAAGTTTGAGTGGGACGAGAATTGTGAGCAAAGCTTCCAACCGTTGAAATATTGCCTCACTCATGCTCCAGTATTGGTACTTCCTGATGATAGCGGTAACTTTGAGATTTATAGTGATGCTTCTTTGAATGGTTTGGGATGTGTTTTGATGCAACATAATAGAGTGATTGCCTATGCTTCTCGACAGTTGAAGATTCATGAAAGGAATTATCCTACTCACGATCTTGAGTTGGCAGCCATTGTTTTTGCTTTGAAAATTTGGAGGCATTACCTCTATGGTGAGAAGTGTAAGATCTTTATAGATCATAAAAGTCTGCAGTATCTTTTCACTCAGCATGATCTTAATCTTCGTCAACGAAGGTGGATGGAGTTACTAAGTGATTATGACTGCACTATTGAGTATCATTCGGGTTGTGCAAATGTGGTAGCTAATACACTGAGTAGGAAACCTCAAGGTCAACTCAATGCTTTGTATGCTTGTCGTGTTCCTCTTCTTGCAGATTTGAAAGCTACTGGAGTAAGGTTGGAGTTAGAAGAACGAAGAAAAGCTTTTCTTGCTAGTTTCCATGTCAGGCCAGTTTTAGTTGATCGTGTACTTGAAGCCAAATGGTTGATGAAAAGATCCAAGAAATGATCCAATTGAGAAATGAAGGAAAAAAGAAAGACCTCAGGATTCCAGAATCAGATGGCATGCTTATGCAAGAGAGCAGAATGTATGTGCCGAATAATGAGGAATTAAAGAAGGAAATTTTGGATGAAGCACATTGTTCAGCTTATGCGATGCATTGAGGAGGGACTAAGATGTACCATACCATTCGACCATTTTATTATTGGCCGGGTATGAAGAGGGAGATTGCAGAATATGTAAGTAGATGTATTGTTTGTCAGCAAGTTAAAGCTGAAAGAAAGAAGCCTTTTGGTCGGATGCAACCACTTCCCGTTCCTCAGTGGAAATGGGAAAATATAACTATGGATGTTGTGTATAAGCTTCCGCGTACACGAAATGGATTTGATGGTGTTTGGGTGATTGTAGATTGGCTTACTAAATTGGCTAAGTTGTTCATCACAAAGATTGTGAAGTATCATGGAGTTCCAGTGAATATTATATCTGATCGAGATCCAAATTTACTTCTAAGTTTTGGATAGCTTTTCAGGAAGCTCTTGGTACGAAATTGCTTTACAGCACTGCTTATCATCCTCAAACCGATGGACAATCAGATATGACTATTCAGACGTTGGAGGATATGTTAAGATCTTCAGTGTTACAGTTTGGTGATTCTTGGCATGATCGCCTAGACTTGATGGAATTTGCCTACAATAATAGTTTTCATTCGATCATTGGTATGTCACCATTTGAGGCACTTTATGGTAGAGCTTGTCGTACGCCATTGTGTTGGTCAGAGGTTGGCGAAAGAGTGCTTGAAGGCCTAGAGATTGTGGATGAGACTACTGAAAATGTTCATGTGATTAAGTCTAACCTGAAAGCGGTCCAGGATCGACAAAAGAGTTTAGCAGATAGACATGCTACTGATCGAGTTTATGATGTGGGTAATTTGGTATTCTTGAAATTGTCACATTGGAGAGGTGTAGTGCGGTTTGGAAAGAGAGGCAAACTAAGTCCTAGGTACATAGGACCTTATGAGATCACTGAGAGGATTGGTGAAGTTGCTTACAGATTGGAGTTGCCTCCGGAGTTATCTAAGGTACATAATGTGTTTCATGTCTTAATGCTTCGACATTATGTTTCAGATCCTTCACATGTGATTCCTCCTCAACCTTTGGAGATTAATCCGGTTTTGACGTATGATGAAGAACCAGTAACTATCTTGGATTGGAAAGACAAGGTTCTAAGGAATAAGACAGTGAGCTTAGTAAAAGTATTGTAGAGGAACCACTCAGTGGAAGAAGCTACTTGGGAGATAGAAGATCGAATGAGAGAGATGTATCCGAGGTTGTTTTATGAGTATTAAGTGGATTGTTTGGTTGTACGAATTTCGAGGTTGAAATTCTATAAGGAGGGTAGATTGTCACAGCCCGTCCCAGGATTTTAATTATCGAGGACGTGAAATGATGGAATTACCCTTGACGAGTGTTAAGGTATGTGTGTGTGACATATTATTGGACTAAATACATACATTCCTAAACTTTTGGAAAAATAATTTAAGTTGGATTAAAATTGGTTTGTATTTTATGTGGTTAGGGATTAAAGGAATTTGGATTTTTGGATTGTTTTGGTTGGACCACATGGGAAATCTTCCCTCTTTCTCCCCCGTGCTCTCTCTCTCTCTCTCCTCTCCCCAGTTCACTCTCTCCCTCTCTAAACCGTACGGACACACTCACCATCGAGCCTCCAAGCACGGATCGAAGGTTTTGAAGGTACCATCGTGCTCATGAGGACTCTACGAACTTAACCACACCCATTTTAGGTAAGAAATCTTTCGATTTCACGTCGAAATCACAAGCACCGAGTTTGGCACTGTTCATGAACTTTGTATTGGTTCGTTTTTAGGACAATCCAAGCTCATAGTGAGCTTTAGGAGGTTCTCACGAAGCTCGGGGATGTTCGTTTGAAAGTTTTGGACGTCGGGATCACAAGGTTCGAAGGTGGCCGGTTTTGGTGAAATTTCCCGACGTGATTTCGAAGGTTTTGGAGGTTTTTAAAGGTATAGCCTTCTTCCTCTTGTAATTTGTGAAATTTTGGTGAAAATTTCATGGAAAATGGTTGAGAATCGAGCGAGAAAAGACCGATTACAGGTCTGCCCAGTTTCCGGCGCCGGCGAGTTTTCCCGACGACTGGAGGTAGGGGATGATACGCGTGGGGGGTGCGTGGACCCGTGCCTGTCTCGGCGCATAGGGGCGCGTGACAAGCCCAAAAATTATTTTAAAAATATGTCGATGTCCGTGACGTCGAGTAGGTCACTGTGGTATATTCATATACCCAAATTAAGCATCGTATGAGAAGTTATTACGAATTGTCGGTTATGTGCTTTAAATAACGTTGTTTTAGTTGTTTCGCATATAGGTGATACCTATCCCGAGGACGAGCGCATCCAGGGACGTCACGGGGGTTACGACCCTTCGACTTATCAGTGAGTGGGCAGTATTTTTGTTTATACCTATATACTATTGATATTTTTCCCAGAAATTGAGTTTAATTGAAACTACGTTTTAAATGCCATGCATGCATATTATGAGATATATGAATTGATAATTGATGCATATATATATATGTGAATTGGTGCTGTGGACGCACATGTGAGTATCAGGTGAGTTTTATGTTATTTATGTGAATCATTGATAATGTGAATTATGTTGAGAGCTCATAACCTGCAACCCTGGTGTTAGTGCTTATAGTATTCACCGCACCGCACGCTCACCTTGGATCCAAGTAGGTGCATGTCGTACAGATCATGAGAGGATTCCGACATACTAATCGTACAGATCACTAGAGGTGGTTTCGACTGTTAGGTGACCTTAGATTATGCGCGCAGATGATTGATGAGAGAAGCACTAGAGCGTATTCTTACACCTTTCTTGTCGTACAGACTACTTTAGGTAGTTCCGATTTATGTGCAGAGTAGTGCCATACAGGTCACCGTGGTGACTCCGGCTGGGTTGGATATTGAACTATAGAATTAACCGTACAGGACCAACTGCGGGGTCTCCGGTTGTTTCATTATGTCACCTATTATATTGATGCATCCATATTCTGTCATTGACATTTATAGCATGGCATACTTGCTGGATTTTGATAAAGATTGATGTTTTGAGAGATATGAACAAATATTATGCTATTATGTTATTTTCTGGGAAAGTATAAAGGTTTTACAGTGAGGGGTTAGAAATGTTTTGGAAAACCTTGGTTTTACTGACCCACTCAATTTTGTTTTGTGCCCCTTCAGGTTCTAGTTAGCAGTCGGTGGCTCACGAGGTTTTCTTCGGCGTTCTGACAGACTCCCTGCATGTAGGACTCACATGCGGGTGTTGTAATTTAATTATAGTTCTACTTGACTGCACCTGGTATTTCTGCTCTGAAATTGTGTACTGCACACTTAAACTCACTCTAGCATGCTAGTTGGATATTATTGCTAGTAGTTGGTTTTTATTCCTTCGTATTTCTCATATCTTTTGCTTCCGCATCGCACTTTTGGTTAAGTCACGCTTAAGTGACGGCCAGCAAGCCTTGATTCTAAGATCGGGGTGTGTCAATTATTATTATTATTATTATTATTATTATTATTATTATTAAGCCTAAAAGTCATTTTAAACCACGAGGGTGATCACGCTATGGGTGGGCAAACAGGTCTTGGACCTGCGGGTCGGGGCAGGTCTTTGTGGTTCAGGGCGAGTACGGGGTGGGTCCAAAAATTACAAATACAAAACAGAACGGGGCGACGCGGGTCGGTTCTAGAGATTGGAGAAAACGGGCCCCCGGCTTGGATTGTTCATTGCCTATTACCCTCTATTGTCTATTGGCCTAACCTAGTCTGTAACTCGACTCTTTCTCGTCCCCTCCCACCCATATACTCTCTGTCACTCATCTTATCCTCCTCGACCTCGATAACATCAAACTCAAAACTGCTGTAATCGTCGCACCACTCATCACTCGATTCTTCTCCTCAACGAAGACCCCCATCATCAGCACCGTAAGATTCTGGTTCTCCTCCCACCCATATCTTGATTCTCCTCTGTTCTTAGTCTTCCACAATAGGGACGATTCCAATTCCGATTCGAAGGCGAATTTCGAAAACAGGTTTCAGATTCCAATGAGCTATTAAATTGTTCTTAAGGGACACACAAAAGTCGTTTCTACCCTCACCGTCGATCACATTGGGTTTCAAGTTGTTTCCAGCAGCTACGACTACTCCGTGCGGATGTACAATTTTCAGGGAATGAATTCAAAGTTGCAATCTTTCCAGCAACTCGAGCCATCAGAAGGCCACTAAGTTCGAACCATTAGCTGGAGCCCGATGGCAGATTGGTTTCTCTGTGTTACTGGCTCGGCTACGACAAAGGTGCTGCTTAACCTTACAATTCATCTTCTTCTTATTATTTTGCATTATTTGATTTAAGTTTTGTATATTTGGGGTTGGTGTGTGATGGGCAATTTTCATTGCTTATACCTTTTTCGATTTCATGTGGATTTTGCATATTTATGATCGTGATGGACTTAGCTTTTCGCTGCGAAGGTAGAGGAGTTGAGGGGTCGAGATTCTTGGGATTGGGACTCCAGGGGCTTGAGAGATTCGGCTCGAAGGAGAGGACGGCATAGCCTCTGTGGATGGAGGCGGAGACGTCGAGGAATGTGGCAGTTTCGTGTGAAAAAAGAAGACCAAGGACCCGTGGACCCGTCCCGTTTCAACAAGGCGGGGTTAGGTTCAGTTCCTATATTAAAATCTATTATCCTTGGAATGTGCCCAGCCCTAGATCACACAAAGCATAATCGACACTTACCTTCACAGAAAGTGGTGAGATCCATGTCGGACAGTCTCCACAGTGTTAGAGCTCCAAGATCCGAGAGCCATTCCTGTTGGGATGTCTAGAATTAATTAAACCTTGGGCTAGGTGTAACGACCTGAAATTTCTAATTTGGGAACCAAACACACTGGTAAGCCACAATAAAATAATGGTTAATTATAATTCTAACTAACCACACTAAAAAAAATAATCATTTTGTTTAATTTATGGCTGCATCTAACATCCTGGTTAGACTGCCTACGTACCCTAAATGAAGGGATCAAGCCGTTCGTAGTTCACCTTATGCTTCTAGAACAACATACTAAAATTTCATTCCGATCCAACAGTTGGATCTCCGTCAATCACGAAATCAAGTGGCGGTCAACGTTTTATACATGTGGCCAAGTCCAATTTGGCCGGAAAAACTCCAATTTGCCTCTAAAACCCTAGAAATTTGGTGGCCTCGATACACCACCTCCGGTGCTCCGCCGCCCCAACCAAGGCTTGGGACATGTTCTTGGGTTCATAAGGAGTCCATTGGTGGTGATGGTGGCTGGAGTTAATTTCTGAAACGGCAGATTGCCGACAAGGAACCCTGTCGCACCCCCCGGTGTGAATTTCCCAATTTAAAGGCCAATTCCCTTCGATTTTTGGGGTGGAATGGGTAGAGCGAAGATTATGGAGTTGTTTTTGGGTGGTGGCGACAACCGTTTTGCCGTGAAAATGCTAGAATCGGCGTTGGGGTATCTCGAAAACAGGTTGGGTCGACGGAAAGGAACCGGGTCATGTGGAATCTGGTGTCCCCCCTCCCTCCTTTCCCCCTCATTTCCTTTTTTTTATTGGGCATTGCTCTCTCTCTCCCTGCCAATGCCACACACGTGGCACCTCACAATTATCTGCAAAAAATCCAGATTATGGTTAAATGACCATTTCACCCCTAACTTCGCTCGTTCATATCTCATTCGTTATAACTCCGTTTCATAAATGGTTTAAGCCTACACATTCATGAGATCAAGCTCTATCCAAATATGCCAAGACATACAATAAAATATATGAGGTGAATATACGTCCTCGTATAATTACGTTTAGTCAACAAGGGACATTTTAGTCATTTCACTTTCTGAAAAAAATTTTCACATAACCACATATTTTAAATATTTTTAAAGTATTACACTAGGTTTCAGATGATATGATATCTTGGGAACGTTGATTCGATGGTCATTTGCCATGGAAGACGGCGATGGTGATGACCTTAGCCTCACGGTTGTCCCGTGTTTGTCGAGATGAGAGAGACAACAGGGAGATTGAGGGGGGGGAGATTCATAACAAGAGAGACAGAGGGATATGGTATGGTGGTTTAGGTGTAGTTCGCCAGAGAGGTGGCGAGGTGGTGGTTGTGCTACTCGGCTCCACTCTTTTTTTTAGGTTTCTTTAGATATAAACCCATGCAACACTTATTTTCTTGACAAAAACCCATCTCGTTTTAAACATCCAAATAAAACCCAAATTTGAAATAAACTACCATGTAAACAAATAAATACCTATTATTTTCAAAATATTTACAATCGTGCCACAACACCCTAATTATGTTGATGAATTTAATTATCCACCATAATTATGGAAAATAAGTGCTTTATTATTACAAAAGTATCTACTTTATACTTGTCTTCCCATCATCTATTCCATTTTTTATATTTGTTTGACAATCATTGTAGGTAAATTATTTTGCATGTATACATTAGGCACATCTCATTATTGTTATATATGTGTGAAATAAATTACTTATATTTTTAAGTAGAATATAGGTAATTAATTAACTTTGAATCGATTGGCTAAAAACATCCTTTTATTTTGTAGGTAAATAATTTTGCATGTATTATAACATATACTATGCACATTTGTTTTTATTATGTGTTGTTTGCAATCAATCAACATTCATTTATTCTATAGGTAAATTACAAAAGTATCTACTTTATACTTGTCTTACCATCATCTGTTCCATTTCTTATATTTGTTTGACAATCATTGTAGGTAATTATTTTGCATATATACATTAGGCACATTTTGTTATTATTATATCTGTTTGTACCATACTTGACCAATCCCGAAACTACTGAGCACCGGTCAATATTATACCGTCAAGGACCCAGAAGAGTTTCCCTCCAACCAGGAGGCCAATCACAGCGCGACACGTGTCGACACCAGAAGCCAATCATAGTGCGACACGTGTCAACATCAGAAGCCAATTACAACATGACACATGTCATTCTCTCACAATATTTCCTAATGTCATTTGTACTAAATCATTCACTAGTACTCACTAAAGGAGAGTTTGAACCTATATACTTGTGTAAACCCTTCACAATTAATGAGAACTCCTCTACTCCGTAGACGTAGCAAATCTGGGTGAACCACGTACATCTTGTGTTTGCTTCCCTGTCCCTATCCATTTACATACTTATCCACATTAGTGACCAGAGCAATCTAGCGAAGGTCACAAACTTAACACTTTCTATTGTACCAAAGTCCTTACTGATTTTGTGTATCAACATTTGGCGTCGTCTGTGGGAACGACACTTATTCCCATTTTCTTCAGCTTTGCCAAGCTGGTTTCCACCATTCGTACACTCTCTTTTGACCAGGCATCCCTCTCCAACATGGGGAGCGAAGGAAGCCACAACACACAGAATGACACCACTCTTGCACCTAGTGCGAAGTAACGAAAGAAGGAAAGAAAAAGGGTTACTTTTCAAGCTAAAGTCGATGAGCTAGAAGCTCAAAACAACAAGATAGCAATGAAGAATGAGGTCCTCCATGAGCAATATGAGAAGCTCTTTGAGACGCTCCACGAAACTAGGTGTACTTAAACACGCGTGCTCGTTGCCCCTGTCGACATCAACCATCATCTGGGTACCCCCCAACACGGAGGGTTACCTCATTTTGATATGGATATCCTTAATGATGAGCGAGCTAATCATCAAAACATTGATCAACATGAGACTTCTCTCAACCCAGATGCTTCGACCCGAAGCAGGAGAAGTGGAAGAAGACACCTCCTTGCAGAAGGGTTGGAAGGATTGAAAGCCGTTTATCGTGACCGCTGAGACTTCCTAAAGCAACGTCGAGAGAATCCCCTCCACATATGCTCGAAGATCAATGACCCAAGGGTTTCTGAAAGACTTGGTCCCCTCCCACGACCCAGGCCCGCTGCCAATCTAGGGAAGGAACAACAGGTCCCAGAGAAACATGAAGGTACAAGGAACTCTGAGGTATTCTGATAGACTCACCCTAGAAGTCAGTATGGCGAGTCCAAGAAAAAACCATACGCCCTTGCTTAAACTTTCCTACTTCCAAGAGGCGATGGAGACTTACGAAAGAAAATTCTAGTGGTACATGGTTACACTTAGGACCCCCTTGTCCTACAGCTCATTGAAGAAGTAAACAAGTTGAAGGCCGAACGTCAGGCCGAGATACTTGACTGGAACCAACCCAGGCCTGGCCATCTCATAAGGAGGATCCTCGACACCCCCTTCAAGCGAAGATAAAACAAAAGTTTGCTTTACAACTATATACTGGAAGGGAGGACCCAATTGAACACCTTAACTTCTTTGAGTCCACCATGGCATATCAGATGCACACCGACGAAGAGCGATGTCTTCTCTTCCCTTTCACCCTCTCTGGCGGAGCTCTAAACTGGTATTGCCATCTTCGACCTGAGACAGTAGACTCATTTCAGGAACTGAGGAAACTGTTTGTTTCTCAACATATCTTCCAGACCGATTGCTTGCTACAGATGACTTGTACACTATTTGCCAGAAACCGGAAGAGTCACTACGAGAGTATGCCGATCACTTCAGCCATGAGTATTCTCACTGCGCTGAGGCAGATGACAGGACCGCCCTCAAGGCCTTCACGGCAGGTCTACATGATTGTTTCTTCAAGTACATGATCAATGCCAACACTTGGAAGACTTACTCTGAGGTGATGGCACATGCTTACAACCACGCCTCCGCCGAAGCAAGGACATACCAAGGGAACCTCCATATGGTTAAACCCTATTAACAAGTGGGAAGTGGAAGTCAAGTTCTACCAAGTGAGGAGATCTTGGCCATTCAAACACCCATTGCATCATCTCCTGCCTCATTTAGTTACTCGCTAAGTCACCAAACGTATTTGTCTCTTGGTAAGAGGAAGGATTTTTACTCTCAGCAAGCCCATTACAACAAGAGGGATAAAAGTTCGTATCAAGACAACCAGGGGTGAATGTACCGTTGACTATTATGACTATGGGGCTAAGCTTCACTCTTTCAAAGTGGAGGACTAGGTACTGAAGGAAATGCTATTATAAGAAGGCATACACATTACAAATGTTTTGACTCTTAACCGCTTAAGATCTTTTGTCACACAAGCCATTCGTCAAATATTTAAAGAAGAGGGAATTCAGACAACTTCTTCTGAGTCTTTTGCGTTCCTAGCACTGGAACACTTGGTCTACGCTGACCTACCCTTATACTCCAACTCAGAGCTTCAACATGCATACTTTGACACAAAGTATGTGATACTAAGTGTTACAACCAACATGGTTCACATATCAAAAGCATGGATCCCTTCATGCATATCAAAACATTCATAAGCATCACTCATATCAATCAACATAAACATCATACATTCCAACACATTCATACATAAGCATTATACATTCCAACATATTCATACATAAACATCATACATTCCAACACATCCATACATAAGCCAACTGTGCTTTGAAAAGGTTCAACATACTTTGTGTCCTTGACACTTGCTACAATGTGCCTCGACACCTTACCGTTATTCTCACCAACCAAGTGATGAAATGTGAAGAAGGAACTCATCTTCATGCCACCAACTAGGTGATGAAATGTACAACCCGTACTCTAATACCATTTGGCAACTTGCCACTCATACCACCAACCAGGTGAAGAAGGAACTCATCTTCGTGCCACCAACTAGGTGATGAAATGTACAACCCGTACTCTAATATCATTTGGCAACTTGCCACTCATGCCACCAACCAGGTGAAGAAGGAACTCATCTTCATTCCACCAACCAGGTGATGAAATGTACAACCCATACTCTCTTTTATACCACCAACCAGGTGATGAAATGTACAACCCGTACTCTAATATCATTTCGCAACTTGCCATTCATGCCACCAACCAGGTGAAGAAGGAACTCATCTTTGTACCACCAACCAAGTGATGAAAGCAACTCACCATTCATTCCACCTACCAGAAGACGAGTGGTACAACTTGTACATGTGAACTCCTAACATTCACAAATAATCAAAAACTCTCAAGCTTGACAACTCAACTACGGGAGCATTTATGCCCAACAAGAGTTATAGTCACCAACAAAGTCTTATTGCAAGCCAACAACAACTTGAGTGCATGGCATACAAAGATCAAGCTATTCAGCCCTCTTGCATCTACTTCAGACATTTCCCCTCTGTATCAATGCAAACACTACAAATCGTAGAAAGCTTCACACACTCTTGATCAAGACAGTATAAAGCAAAACCAATTTATGGTGCCAACAAGAGCTTCATCAATGGAAGGCAACCACAATTCTCAAAAGCTTCACACACTCTTGATCAACACAGTGTGAAGCAAAACCAATTTATGGTGCCAACAAGAGCTTCATCAAAGGAGTTCAACCACAATTCTCAAAAGCTTCACACACTATTGATCAAGACAGTGTGAAGCAAAACCAATTTATGGTGCCAACAAAAGCTTCGTGAAAGGAGTTTAACCACAATTCTCAAAAGCTTCACACACTTTTGATCAAGACATTGTGAAGCAAAACCAATTTATGGTGCCAACAAAAGCTTAATCAATGGAGGGCAACTACAATTCTTAAACCTTCGAAGCAAATTCAATTTATATGGTTCATCCAAACCTTCGACTACTACAAGGTGTGACTTGCATCACAATCTCTTGCTCAACAGTGTGGAAGCAAAATTTGTATATGTTGTCTCTCCCACATTTTCAAATTTCTAGTTTCCCAAAAAAAAAAAGAAAAAAAAAAGGGAAATTCAACAAAGTTTCATCAATAGAGGACAACTACAAATTCTCAAAAGCTTCACACTATCTTGATCAAGATAGTGTAAAGCAAAATCAATTTGTGGTACCCAACAAAGCTTCACCACAAAAGCTTCACCAACAAAAGCTTCATCAATGGAGGACAACTATAAATTCTCAAAAGCTTCACACTATCTTGATCAAGATAGTGTGAAGCAAAATCAATTCATGTTACCCAATAAAAGCTTCAACTTCAAAGCTTCACCTACAAAGCTTCAACTCCAAAGCTTCACCTACAAAAGCTTCACCCACAATAGCTTCACCTACAAAAGCTTCGCCTATAAAAGCTTCACCAACAAAAGCTTCACCCACAAAAGCTTCACCCACCACAAAAGCTTCACCCACCACAAAAGCTTCACCCATTAAAAGCATCACCAACAAAAGCTTCATCCACAAAAGCTTCCCCCACCATAAAAGCTTTACCCACAAAAGCTTCCCTCACCACAAAAGCTTCACCCACCACAAAAGCTTCACCCACAAAAGCTTCACCTACAAAGCATCAACACAAAAGTTTCACCTACAAAAGCTTCACACTACTTGATCAAGATAGTGTGAAGCAAAATCAATTCATGGTACCCAACAAAGCTTCAACCTCAAAGCTTCAGCTACAAAGCTTCAACACCAAAGCTTCACCTACAAAACTTTAAAATATATATATATATATTTTTTCGGAAATTCAAAAATTTGAAAAGAAAAAAAAATTCAAAAAAAAAATTGTCTAGGCCTCCTCTTCTTTGGGCCTAACAACTTTCATAACAAATATATATGAAGAAGGAGTTTTGGGCTACCAATTAGAAATGAAATGCCTCATTTGTCAACTCCCTCGACCGGAGACTTGGGGGACTCCTACCATATGCTACTGCACCTTGATACTCGGAAGTCTCACGACCACTCAGTGACTTGGATTTTTCAAGTCTCCAAAAGAGAAGTTTTCCTCACTCGGGAAATTAAGGGAGCACTACTTCAACCTACATGCTTCACTCACAAAGCTTCAATATACAAGCTTCAACAAAAGGAAAAATTCAAAGAACTTAGTGAAGAATGCCTTGGTGTATTTAACACAATACGTTAAAATGAAGTAAAGCTTGTTTATTGATATCTCTGATAAGTTACAAATATGTACATATACATGAATCAAAATAAACAAACAAGAGGGAGCCTTCACAAAGGTTGCTCAGGAGAAGTTTCAGCACTCGGCAGAGCCCCAGAAAGAGGAGGCACCAGAGGGTGATTATTCGGAGCCTCAGTACTAAGCAGAACCCCAGAAGAATGAGGCATCGAAGGTTGATCATTTGGAGCTTCATTACGCGGTACAGCCCCAGAAGACGAAGGCAATAAATGCCTTTGGAACAAACCCACAAACCTCTAATGATCAAGTAAAATCTAACCATCAGATTCCTGTAGCTGGTCGAGCTTCCTCCTCATGTTTGTAGCATAGTCATGTGTGAGCCTGTGCAACTGTCTATTTTCATGCTTGAGCCCTCTGATCTCCTGTTTGAGACTTATCACTTCAACCGCCAATGATTCAACTTGGCGGGTTTGAGCAAATAGGTGTTGGGCCATATTAGACACAGAACCTACACACTGAACACTGAGAGCCAGAGAATTCTTAACAGCCAACTCGTCAGACCGTTTGGAAAGTAGACTGTTATCTTTGGGAGTGAGAAGGATCCTGGCCACCACCGCATCAGTCATATCATTCTTCATCACAGAATCCCCAACGGTAAGAGGACCAGTAGGGGATAAGCAGGATGGGCGCCATATGTTGTCTTGAGAAGGCATGGCTACCTCTTCACTAAAGTTCAAGTCAAAACGACGGTCGGATGGGCCAGACATTCTCAGAAATGATGAAGGAGAAATGAGGTGCAATAAATCTCTGAAGTAAGGGGAAAATTCCTACAAGCAATAACTCTCTAAATGTACTTCTTGCACACAATTGGTGCCCTTATAAAAGAAAGGGCAACAGGGTCTTTGGTTCAAAAATCGAAGAGGCACCACTCTTCGGATTCTGAAAAGGCACTATTTTTCACACGCAACATCAGCTCCTCGGGTACCACAGATAATTTTGCCAAAGATCTCTGACAAATGCTAGACACATAAATTTTGAAGGTCTAGCTACCCTACTATTACCCACAAGGGTAAAGGAACAGCACCATTGCTTGATAACTAGAAAGTCCCAATGAGTGTCAACCTCCATGCTCCGTGGCAAGGCAGACTGGCAAAAATCCACAACCTTTACTCACATTCGAGAAAACACTCCCAATAAGATTGCTTGCTCAAAAATCGAAGAGGCATCGCTCTCCGAATCTCGAGAGCTAGACTCCTAACAGGATTACGTGCTCAAAAATCGAAGAGGCAATGCCCTCCGAATCTCGAGAGCCAAACTCCCAACAGGATTACTTTATCAAAAATCGAAGAGACACTACTCTCCGAATCTCAAGAGTCAGATTCCCAACAGGATTGCTTTCTAAAAAATCAAAGAGGCACCGCTCTCCGAATCTCGAGAGCCAGACTCCCAACAGGATTACATGCTCAAAAATTGAAGAGGTTTCGCCCTTCGAATCTCGGGAGCCAGACTCCCAACATGATTACTTTCTCAAAAATTGAAGAGACATTGCTCTCTGAATCTCAAGAGTCAGACTCCCAACAGGATTGCTTTCTCAAAAATCAAAGAGGCACTGTTCTCTGAATCTCGAGAGCCAGATCTCCAACAAAATTGCTTGTTCGAAAACCGAAGAGGCACCGCTCTCCGAACTTCGAGAGCTAAATTTCCTTGGAGAAAGGTTGTCTTCAATCTTCACACGCAACATCAGCTTTCCAGATACCACATACCAGTTTTTCAAAGTGCTCTGACAAAGTTAAAACACGTGAAGCTTGCAGCTCCCACTACATTGCTATGACCAAGAAGGGTAAAGGAATAGCACTACTACTTATTATTAGGGAGAATCTTATATATGTCGACCTTCATCCTCCATAGCCAGGCAAACCTGCAAATAAAAAAAATGCTCAACTTTTATTCACATCCGAGAGGGCACTCTCAGCAAAGTCTCTCGAAATACTCAACTTCTTTTCCTCCTGATAATACCTCTGCAAACAAGCCACACCAGAGCAAGAGTATCTCATATCATCAGGGTTAAAAGCAAGAGTATCCCATATCATGCTTTTTCCCTATCTTTTCCTTTGGCCTTGTTCTTACCTACAAGACAAGGAGAAAGAGAGCAATCAGTCAGCACTTGGAATCAAGCTTCCAGTCAGGAACTGACTGCCTGGAACCTCTTGCCTGATTACTTACCTGACATTGCTCTCGAGTACTCATCTTCAACATCTTATGCTTCTAGAGAAGATACCACATCTGCCTGAGGAACAGATAGGGCAAGTGAGAAGGATATAAGGAAACATGTGGAGACAAGCGTAACAGAACACGTGCTGATACATCCACTACTTTGTCAACAGCAAAAGTATCCCATATCATCAGGGTTGAACGTACTCTAGATTTGATCGACTTGTTTTGACCCTCAAATTTTTTAGTCGCCCTTATACTCCGGAGTTAACCAGAAAACCCTCCATCCCAATTCAAGAATAAGCCTGTGGAAAGTTACTTCTTCAAAACAAAAGTATCTCATATCATCTTTTCTCCATTTGCTTCTCCTTATCCTTATTGCTATTTATGACACAAGGAGAATGAGAACAATCAACCGGAAGTCGAAGTCGAACCTCTGATCCAGGTTGCTTACTTGGAAGTCTGATTGCTTACCTTGTCTGTTACCTCCTTTGGCAAATCTCCTAGCTTGATGACTTCGGGGATTCCTACTATAGGGTTTGTATCGCACTTGACCAAGCCCGAAACTACAAGTAAGCTTCAAGTGAAATTGATACATTACCTTGTGCATCTTTATCGATTAAAGATACCACCCCTGGATGGAGGAAAAGTATTTCCAGAGAAGATGCCACATCTACATATGAGACAGATAAGGCAAGTGAAAATGATACCAAACTTCGATACTTAGAAGTTTCGTGATTACTCAATGGCTTGGATCTTGCAAGTCCCAAACCGAGGAGCTCCCTCACTCGGGAACTTAGGGGAGCACTGTTTGTACCATACTTGACCAATCCCGAAACTACTGAGCACCGGTCAACGTTATACCGTCAAGGACCCAGAAGAGTTTCCCTCAAACCAGGAGGCCAATCACAACATGACACGTGTCGACATCAGAAGTCAATACATCAGAAGCCAATCACAACACGACACGACACGTGTCAATGTCAGAATGAAACTAGAAACTCTCTTTTATAAATAGAGATCATTCTCTCACAATATTTCCTAATTTCATTTGTACTAAATCATTCACTAATACTTACTAAAGGAGAGCTTGAACCTATGTACTTGTGTAAACCCTTCACAATTAATTAGAACTCCTCTACTCTGTGGACGTAGCCAATCTGGGTGAACCACATACATCTTGAGTTTGCTTCCCTATCCCTATCCATTTACATACTTATCCACACTAGTGACCGAAGCAATCTAGCGAAGGTCACAAACTTAACACTTTCTGTTGTACCAAAGTCCTCACTGATTTTGTGCATCAACAATATCTATGTGAAATAAACTACCTATATCTTTAAGTAGAATATAGGTAATTAATTAACTTTGAATCAATTGGCTAAAAACATCCTTGTATTTTGTAGGTAAATTATTTTGAAAGTATTATTACATACACCAGGCACATTTGTTATTATTATGTGTTGTTTGCAATCAATCAACATTCATTTATTCTGTAGGTAAATTATTTTGCATGTATTATATATATGTGTATGCAAATAACTTAATTAACTTTTGAATCAAACAATATTTATTTTGAAGGTAAATCATTTTGTATGTATTATTTTACCTAGAAGTTATTGGTAATTTTGAATAAAATAACATTTGTATATTTGTGAAAAATACTAATTTACCTATTACAATGATTTGAAAATGCTCATTTTTACATAAATGTGAAAACAACTATATAAGGAATCAAAACTCTAATATCATGTAATTTTTGTTATTAATATGCATTGAAATCACTACGCTAAAATTTTTCCTTTCCAAATTTGCATAAACATTTTAAAATGTTTAATTGAATGAAATAATATAAAATAAAGGGTAAATTACATTTTACCCCCTCAGGTTTGGGGTCAATTTCAATTCCTTACAACATCTTTAAAATATTTCAATTTCATACATTTACTTATCATTTTATTTCAATTTCACACATCCGTTAGGAAATCCATTAAGTGATGATGTGGCAAATATGGGATCCACATTTGTGCTGACATGGCTGCCAAATTTATGCCATGTGGCAAAAATTAATTTTTATGCATTTAAAATATAATAATATTTACCCTATTAAAAACAAAAAAAAAACAAAAAAACCTAGAACCCCCCGACCCTCCCCCTTCCTTCCAACTCAAACACCCCATCCCACCCAATCCCACCCCAGCTCATCCCACCCCACCCTCACCTCCCCCATAACCCCCACCCCCACCTTCCCAAAGACCTCCCCCATAACCCCCCACCCCACCCTCTCCGTCCAAGCTCCTGCTTTTTCTATGGGAGCAGAGGGTTAGGGTTTGAGGACTCATCTCCTAGTAGAGGGGAGAGAAAGAGAGAAGCAATTAGAAATGGTGAGTAAGGAGAGGACTGAGAAAGGGATTTTTAGGAAGGGAGGTGATGAGAGTGGAGGAGAGGGCGGTGGGTCGCTAGGGGGTGAAGGTTTCTGGGTTTGTTTGTAGGGGTGAGGGGTTGTAGGGAGGTGGGTTTGAGTTTGAGTTTTTTTTTTTTAGGGTAAATTATTATAATATTTTAAATGAATAAAAAATTATTTTTTGCCACGTGGCACAAAATGTGACCGCCACATTAGCTCTTAACTGATCAATGGATGAAAAATGTAACAGAGGTACTATATTGAAATAAAATAGTAGGTGAGGTAAGAAAATGAAATGTTTTGAAGATATTGTATGAGGTTGTAATAGACCTCAAACCTGAGGTGGTAAAGTGTAATTTACCCTAAAATAAATGTAGATAACAAGTAATAGACCCAAAGTCATGATATTAGGGGTAATTTAGACATCCAAAATACCAATTTTGCCAAGTCATGCTTAATTATGGATATTGCTTAGTTGGAGCTTAGTCATTGGGTTTTTATTAGAAAATTTTACAATTGTGGGTTTTAGTTAATGAAAATTGAATTCCAAGGGGTATTACTCATATTTTCAGTTTTTTTACAAAGAGAGAAAGAGTTCCGAGTGATTTGGAAGGCACGGGATTGGAGGGAAAAAGAGTGGGGAGTCCCACGTGGGTGGGTCCCACTGGACAGAAATTCAAGGGAAAATATTAAAACAATAAAGAGCCAAATATTTAGGATGATGAAATTATTAAAATGCTCTTCGACTTCGTAAGTCCGTAAAATTTTCATCGCAACTCTGAATTCAATTCCAATTACGCCTACGTGTCTGTATCGTCGAGTACTTCGAGAATATACTAAAATAGTAGCTTATACATGACGGTCAACAAAAGTCAACAAGTACACCTAAAATTGTAAAAATTAGGGATGGGTTCTCACATGGGCAAAATCAGTTTCAAATTTCATCTTTTTTGCTAGTTTTGAATTCCTACACTTTTGCAAGAACAATTTCAAAATTCCTGCATTTATCCAAGATCAATTTCAATATTCATACATCCAAATCAAACCTCAAAATCAAATATTTTCAAAAATACTAAAATAAAAACAAAGCAAAAAAAATTAAAATCCCAATCGCTCTTAGAAAAGAAAAAAAATTCATAAATCTAAGAAACAATATGGAGAAAAAAATGAGCAGGGAGAGACAGAAGTATGAAGAAGAAATAGGAGAGAGAATGACATAGGTGGGGGAGAGAAAGAGAAAGAGAGAGACACTAGTAAGAAGGAGAAGGAAGAAAGAGAGAGACACTAGTAAGGAGAAGGAAGAAAGACAGAGAGAGAGAGAAAATGATGAAGAAGAAAAAAGTGGAGAGTGTTATAAATAGGCAAAAGTTAGAGAAATAACATTTGCTAGAGACAGGAGCCAGGCTGTAGTAAAATATTATAAAATGATTGCAGATAAGAGAGAAATAGGAGGATACTGAAAATATTTTATCTTTCTTTCATTTCTTGTTGTGCTTGTTATTGTTATTGTTGAACACTCATAATGCTCTATTTATAGAGCAAGTACCTTGGAAACAAACAAATTACACTATTAATCATATGAAAAGTTTTGCATGCAGGCATACATACCCACTATTTACAACACTCCCCCTTGGATGCCCACATATCAACATCAGTTGCCTCGTTAAAACCTTGCTTGGAAAAACCCAGTGGGAAAAAACCATAGCGAAGGAAAAAGAGTACAATTTTACTCGTATTGTTGATATGGTGTTAAGCATACTTATGTTGCCTCGTTAAAACCTTGATAGGAAAAACCCAGTGGGAAAAATCCTAATCGAAGGAAAAAGAGTACAACATGCATGTATCAGGGATGCTCCCCCAGAATTGTATCTCCCCTTGATTCCGCATTCTTCAAATTTGTAAGCCGACATAATCCGATTCCCCGCACTATCTTCTGGAATGTGCACTTTGGTATAGATTTGGTGAACAAGTCTGCCAAATTTTCATTGGAACAGATTTGTCTGACTTCAATAACTTTACCCTTCTAAAGCTCATATGCACTGAAAAACTTTGGAGATATATGCATAGTCTTATCACCCTTGATGAATCCTTCCTTCATCTAGGCAACACAGGCTGCATTATCTTCATGAATGACAATTAGAGTGTTTGTCTTTGAAGGTAGACCACATGAATTCTGGATGTGATGGATCATTGATCTTAACCAAGAACACTTACGACTTGCTTCATGTAAAGCAATTATTTCCGAGTAATTTTAAGATGTAACAACTAATGTTTGCTTTGTTGAGCGCCATGAAATTGCAGTATCTCCATTAGTGAACATATATCCAGTTTGTGAGTGGGCTTTATGCGGATCGAAGAGAAAACCAGCATCTGCATATCTAATAAGGATCTGGTCATTTGTGGACTTGTCTGAATAGAAGAGACTCATGTCTGTCGTCCTACGAAGGTATAGTAGAACATCTTTGACCAATGACGAATTGTTGGAGCAGAGCTATACCCGGCTATCAAGTCTACTCAAAAATCTATATTTGGTCTAGCACATTGTGCTAAATACACTAAAACATCTATTGCACTCAAATATGGTACTTCTGAACCAAAGACTAGTTCATCATCTTCTTTTGGACGGAATGGATCTTTCTTAATGTCTAAAGAACGAACGACCATTGGGGTGCTAAGTGGATAAGCCTTGTCTATGCCAAATTGCTTCAGTATTTTTTCAATGAAAGCTGATTGATGGACCAAAATTCCATTAGCACAATGCTCGATTTGCAGACCGAGACAATATTTTGTTTTCCCAAGATCTTTCATTTCAAATTCGATTTTCAGATAGTCAGCAGTTTTATTTAGCTCTTCAAGTGTTCTAACTAGGTTCATATTATCAACATATACTGCCACTATAGCGAAACCAATATTTGATTTCTTAATGAACACACAAGGGCAGATGACATTGTTGGCATATCATTCTTTGATAAAATACTCACTGAGACAATTATACCATATTTGCCCAGATTGTTTCAGCCCATATAATGATCACCTTAATTTGATTGAGAACATACCTCGTGGTTTGTTAGTCGTTTCATGCAACTTAAGTCCTTCTGGGACTTTCATATATATGTCAGTATCTAATTCTCCATATAGATACGCAATGATGACATCCATAAGTCACATATCAAGTTTCTCTAAAACCACTAAACTTATTAAGTAACAGAACGTAATTGCGTCTATTACAGGAGAGTATGTCTCTTCATAATCAATTCCAAGTCTTTGTGAAAAACCTTGTGCAATGAGTCTTGCTTTATACCTTGCAATCTCATTTTCTCGTTGCGTTTCCTTGTGAATACCCATTTGTAACCTACGAGGTTCACACCAGGCGGGGTTTGGACTATTGGTCCAAAAACACTTCACTTTTCCAAGGAATTTAATTATGCCCGGATTGCATCTTTCCACTTAGGCCAATCATGTCTCTGTTTGCATTCATCAACAGAGCGGGGCTCAATGTCATCGCTTAATATGATTTCAGTGGCTACTGTGAAAACAAACATATTGTCGATGATTATTTCATTTCAATCCCACAATTCATTAGTACATGCATAATTTATGGAGATTTCTTTGCTTTCATGTACTTCTATCTCTTCAGGGACATGTGTCTCATCAAGGACATTTTCTTTTTCAGAAAATTTAGAATCATGAAATGTGGATGTATCATTCAATTTCTTTTCCTGAATGATTTCATTTGGATTCAGCTGTGCCCTCATTTTTCTCTTTCGAAAGGCTGAATGTTTTGAACCTAGTGGTTTACCACACTTCAGGCATGTACCAGATGAATCATTCGCTACCATTTTATTTTGTCCAACAGGGACATCAATTCTTACAGATGCATTTGCAGCTAGTATACGTGACTTTGTCACTTTCAAAGCATCATTAAATGGATCTGGCATTTAATTAGCAATACTTTGAAGATGAACAATCCTTTTCACTTCATCTTCACATTGAGTGCTTCGTGGATCAAAATGAGATAGGGTGGTGAGTCAAAACCCACATAAATTCCCAGTCTGCGCTGAGGTCCCATTTTAGTGCTTTGTGGAGTTGTAATAGGCACATAAACAGCACAACCAAAAACTCATAAATGTGAAATGTTTGGCTGATGCCCAAACACGAGTTGTATTAATGAGTATTGGTGGTTGGCTATGGGTCTCAACCGAACCAATGACGCATCATGTAAGATGACATGTCCCCATGCAGAGACTGGCAATTTTGTTTCCATGAGTAGAGTGCGAGCTATAAATTGAAGCCGCTTGATAAATGCCTCTGCTAAGCCATTTTGAGTGTAGACATGAGGAACAAAGTGTTCAACATCAATGCCCAGTGTCATGCAGTAATCATCAAAGGTTTGAGACGTAAATTCACCAGTGTTATCAAGTCTGATTGACTTAATGGGATGATCTGGGAATTGTGCTCGTAACTTAATTATATGAGCGAGAAGTCTTGTAAACGCTACATTTCGAGTAGACAACAGGCAAACATGTGACCATCAAGTAGATGCATCAACCAAAACCGTAAAATATCGAAATGGTCCATAAAGTGGTTGAATAGGCCCAGATATCCCCTTGAATTCTTTGCAAAAATGATGGGGATTCAACATCAACCTTTAGTTGTGATGGTCTAATTACCAACTTCCCTTAGGAACAAGCCTTGCAAGGGTTATCATGTGAGACATCAATGTGTTTGCTTAATAATGGATGTCCATTAGAGTTGGTAATGATCCTACACATCATAGTGGATCCTGGATGACCTAGATAGTCATGCCAAAGCATATAAACTTTTGAATCAATGAACTTCTGGTTCATGACAATATGTGCCTCAATTGTCTTTATGTATGTATAATACAATCCACTCGATAAACCATGCAACTTCTCCAATGTACGTTTCTGGGTATCATTGGAGGTAATGTATAGATATTCCACATTTTCTGCACTTTTCGTTTCAATGTGGTATCCATTTAGATGTATGTCTTTAAAACTCAACAAATTTCGAGTGGATCGAGTAGCGTACATTGCATTTTGTATGAACAATATTGTTCCATTTAGCAACATGATTTGGGCTTTTCCTGAGCCATTAATTGAAGGAAATTTTGTGAAAAATATGTTCATTTAAGCAACATCTATAGCATGCAATTAACAATTAAAAGGCGGAATCATGCTTGTATGCACTTAAAAACAAAACATTAACCATGAAATTCAAAGCCTAGTAGATTGGTGAACCAAGACTCAACTCAAATCAAAGTGAGTTGAGAAATTTATACCTTTGTAGATTCCTCTTTGCATAAGCAAAGGCTAATCACCCAAGGAGAGGGCCTTCATTCCTTGCTTCTTAGATCCATGGATTTGGATGGAAGAATATGGTTCTCCAAGTTCCCAAAATTGAGAACCTCTAAGTCTCTTCACCAAGGTTAGATTGGAGAAGAAATGAGTGACCTTGGAGTAGTAGGATTGCTAGCTAAACCCTCCAAGGAGGCCGGCCACTTTAGAGAGAAAGGAGAGCTTATGTTCTCATCCTTTCCCCAAAAGAAAACCCTAAATGAATTTTGGCTATAAAGTCATATTTATACCTTAATTCATTGGAGTGGCAAACTTGTAAATAAGTCCAAAACTCACTCCATCTCTAAATGGCCGGCCTTTGGGTATTTTTGGGCTAATTGGGCCTTTGTGAATCATTATTCATTAAGTTGTCATACAACTTAAGTCAATGGGCTTGACGTTCGAAGCCCATTGGGCATTAAGGTCCAAAACTATCCCGAGGTCTTTAACGAACTTATTTATTTGATTAATTAACACATTAATTAATCCTTGCCATAAATAATTAAACCATTTAATTATTCTTACTCATCTCCATTGTTTCTTCAATCTCCACCTTACACGGTGTACGATCCATTTGGTTCCTTTTAGCGAGGCAGTGGGCGATTAAAACCATTTCAAATCGATTGTGAATTAAAACTTACTTTCAATTCTCCCTTTAGTGATTATACACGTTTAGGGCTTCCACAAACCATGAGTGACACCTAGCAGTATATCATGGTTACCCAAGCTAATCAGAAGAGGTGGAGAACCTATTCAGTTTAGGATTACAAATGCAATACGGTCTTTCTCTAATACAATACTCTTGACCACATTGTTTGGTTTGATAGTTTATTCATGTCTACTATCCAATGTGATTCGTGTGCTTATATGATTACCTTGAATGTGATTTGGAACGACTTCCTAAATCTCATTCATACTTTGGCCAGAGATTCTTAATCATATCATAGAGTATTCTCCCTCAAACAGTTTGAAGGTTAGAGATCCCTTGTTGCGCATTCACTTGCCTCCATGACTAAGTGGCTTAACCCCAACTATGACGTGGACACCCGCGAATGGAGTGACTTTGACATAATCAAAGATCAATGACCTAACCACAAGACAACTATGATGCCTCAGGTAAAAGGACTACTTTGCATTATCCCAACCATGAGTTCTCATGTGACATGAATATGAGAACTCTTCGTTGATCGTGTTCAGTGAACTCATTCGCTATTGAGCACCTACGTACTTGTCTTGATGTCACACACACCAATGACTCGAGACTAGTCACTCTTCCTGAGAGAAGACACAGCACGTACTGATCTTAACGGACTGTCAATGCCCAATTGGCAATCCTATGATCAGGAACGTTTAGGATGTGTTTACGAAAGAATGGTCTCATGAATCTAACTTCTTTAGATCGCATTCTCCCAATCAAATATTCCTTGGACTTATCGTTTAAGCGTATAACATTTATATGAGACGGCTCAAACAATAATTTTTGCCCTTGATATTAAACTAGATTAGTTTAACATGTGAAATGTCCGTAAAGTATCATCATATGATTGGTTTTAGGGCACATTTCCAACATCAATTACATTTGATTGCCCTAATATTGTTGTTACCTTTACTTTTGTAAGTATCAAGTTCGAGAAATACTTTCGATCTCGAAGTATTGTATGCATAGTTGCACTGTTTGCAAGACAAAAATCTCCACCATTGCTCTTGTTTTAAGAACAACCATAATTTTTATCCATGCTCTCAGAGTAATGGAAATTACAGTTAAAAGCAGTTTATTCATACTGGAATACTACTTTTATTGAATTGAAAATGCAAGCATTAAATCACAAGTACAAATAACAAGAATACATCAAACATAAATGATTTAATCGGACCTAAACACTTCATTCCCTCTTTCAATAATGAATTCTGAAACATCTAGGTGGGTTATGTTCAATTGTCCTAATAAATCGAACACTGGATCAGGTATATCCATATGTTTAGCTTGGTTGAGAAAATTGGTCTCGACACCTTCTCCTTGAGGGAGGCTTGATACAGATACACCAGATGTTTTGGGATATGACATGTACGTGCCCTGTGCCCATTGCCACCACACCTATGGCAAACTCCTTCAGGATTTCTAGGAGTGTTGATATGAGCTTTGCCTTTCTAGCGATTTGCATTTTTAAAGCTCGGGCCTATATTATGCCTTGGAATCTAGTTGTGAAACTGGACACCATGGTTTTTGCCCTTTCGGCCTCGCTTGTGGCCATGTCCTCGTTTGTAATTATTGCCATGAGAAGATGTGGTATTCCCTTTGAGGGAAGTAGCATTCACTTCTGGGAATGGTGCTAATCCAGTAGGCCGGGACTGATGATTCTTCATTGGAAGCTCATTGTTTTGCTCAGCTACAAGGATCACAAATATTAACTGGTTGTACTGAGTAAAGCCTCGCTCTATATACTACTGCTGCATGAGCACCTTGGAGGCATGGAAAGTGCTGAAAGTCTTTTCCAGCATGTCTTCCTTAGTAATGGTTTCTCCATAGAGCTTCAACTGGAGGTAATTCTAAACATAGCAGAATTGTACTCAGCCACCGTCTTAAAATCCTGGATCCTTAGGTGAGCCCTCGAAAGAATCACCGTTTTTTGGTGATTGTATCTATTTTTCAGTGCCTTCCAGAGGGTTAGTGGATCTTCAACCATAAGGTACTCGCTCTTCAGTCCCTCATCAAGGTGGCGACAGATAAAGATCATGGCTTTCGCCCGATCTTGAGAGGATGCACTGTTATCCTCCTTAATAGTTTCTCCAAGATTCGCTACCTCCAGATGAATCTTGGCATCCATTACCTAGGTAAGGTAATTCTTCCTAGTAATATCCAAGGCAACAAAATCAAGTTTTGCCAAGTTCGCCATTTTCTTTTCAGAAAGAAAAATGATGTGTGTAAGAACTTGCAATATTATGTATTCTGGAAGAACATATTGTTAGAACTTCTGGTTCTTACAAATTTTTCATTTTGATCTTCAGGCTAAAATGATGAGCACTCGAAACTTCAAGCTCGAGATTTACATGATAAATGAGGAGGGCGATTGTACCGCACCATTCTCATTGAATAGCATATGATGGGCGATTATTCTGCACTACTCAAGTAGTAGAAATTTAAATATGCAGAGCAGGGTGGGTGATTATTCCACACCACCTAAAATTGCAATAAAATTAAATAGCATACATATTTAAATATGCAGGGTAGGGTGGGCAATTATATCATTCCACCTAAAATTTGCAGTAAAATTAAATTTGCAGTCCAAGATGGGTGATAATACCGCACCATCTTTGATTGCAGCAAAGATAAATAAACATAGGGTTAAAAATTAGGAACTAATCCAAACAAGAAATCAAAGATATAAGTAATTGTTAGGTTGAGAACTAAAAGCAGACATGGTGCGAACAATTCTTCACGAGGGTATATCCAGTAGTTGAGGCAGAGGAAGAAGAAGAACAGTAAAATCCTTAAAGGAAACTTTTTTTTTTCTTTCGGTGAAGAGCAATGAGAAATGTTTTAGGGTTAGAGAGTCGTGCTGATAACGTATTATAAATAGACAAAAGTTAGAAAGATAACCTTTGCTAGAGACATGAGTGAGGCTGTAGTAAAATATTATAAAATGATTGCAGATAAGAGAGAAATAGGAGGATACTGAAAATATTCTAGCTTTCTTTCTTTTCTTGTTGTTCTTGTTATTGTTATTGTTGAACACTCGTAATGCTCTATTTATAGAGCAAGTGGGCATACATACCCACTATTAATCATATAAAAAGTTTACTGTATACATGTGGGCATACATACCTACTATTTACAACAGGGAGTGAAAAAAAAGTACAAATTAGAAGATAGAGACATATCTTTAAGTTGTATAAAGGTAAAATAGTAAATGCAAAGGCAATAAAAAAATAACCATGACATCACCTGTCATATGAATAAGTTTTGTCTCTTTGCAATAAATAAAAAACTTTGTATCTCTCAAATAAACCGAGGCATGATAAATTAAGTTAGTTCTTCTTTTTTTGTCTAATTTATTTTATTGTCAATATTCAAATTCAAATTATGTAACTTTTCCCCTTAGTATCCAAGAATATGTTTGATTCTTCGCTTTTATGCTTCTTTTTTCTTTTAGCCTATGATTTCACGTTTCATTTGTTCACGGTACACTTTGCTTTTAGCTAACAGATATTTGCTCAGGTTTTCACAAATAATTTATGAGGACTTTTATTGGTAGAGTAATGATCTACTTGTACATATTTACAACCGTAAAGACATTTTCCAACCTGTCAGGGAAAAAACAACTTTGGTCATGGCATGTTATGTGTTGTAAACTTCCCACCATGTTTAGTACTTTTCAATAATAAAATTTGGGTAATTTTAATGTATGCCAATAGCTAGTGCATTTGGTAGGTGATGAGAACAAAATTAATGGGAGCAGTATTCTCTTGCCTATTTTTTTCTCTACCTTTCTATGAGTTCTCTCTCCTATTTGAACATTCACCATTAAATTCCGTCAATATTTTAGATTAATTTTTTTATTAAGAGAAAAACAAAATAAAAAATGTGAGAGAAAAAAAAAGAGACTCGAGCCCGTAAGAAAAAAAAATCACATAATAATTTTAAAAACAAACATTGAATTTAGAATCCGAATCATGCATGGTATAATTTTAAAAACTTCTATATACACATTAGCTATTGGTAGCTATTAGTGACTAATGAAGCTTGTTGTTGTAGTGTATGTTTTGGTACGTTATTTTTTGAAATATTGGTATGTACCAGTGTTTTGACATATTATCATTTGCCCAGTCCTGGTACGTGACAATATTAGTTATGTTATATAATATTAAACTAAGTACGTACTAGTATTCTTACCATTAGATATGTACTGACTCCTGAGAGCCCAACTCAGTAACACACTATGAAAAGAAAAAAAATAGTAAACTGCGGTTTGACCTCTTAAATTATTACCTCAGTTGAAATTGACTCTTGAACTATTTTTTTGGTAAATTAACCTCCTGAACTATTTAAAATCAGCCAATTAACCCCTTACAATTAGATTCTGTCCACTATTCTGTCAAATTCAAGAACAAATTAATCTTTTCTTCATCAATTCTTACTTGTCAGTTACAACCACCAATAAAATAATGGCACATTGACACGGAATAATTCAAAAACTTATAGTATAATAAGAAACATAAACAAACGAAACATTTACATAAAAGACCATTTCACATTATGTGTTCACATGTCATAATTTTATTGGTAGTTATAAGTGACATGTAAGAATTGATGATAAAGAACTAATTTGCCCTTGAATTTGACAGAATAATAGACGAAATCTAACGATAAAGGTCAAATAGTTCAGGGGGTTAATTTACCAAAAACAGTTGAGACTCCTAAGTATTAAGTCGCATATGGACATCACGCCCATGTCTTACTGGAACATTACAAAAAAAAAATCGTAGGAAAATATGAATTATGACGTTGGGTACATACATATAAACATCACGCCCATACTTTCTAAATCTTGCTAACAGGAAAAGACCTAGCTTGCAATAATCAATTGCAATTTTAAACCGTGAAAAACAAACACCAATTGCAAAAAGATGAACCCAGTTCAAATTTCAAAGATAAAATAAAGATATGCAAATAATAAACAAAATGAAATACAGAAATAATATTCTTAAAAAAACAATACATTAATGAATAAATAAATGATGACCAGCGGCAGATTCAAGAATTTTTTTTTTCTGGGGGTCACGTGTAAACAAGCTCAAATCTTTTGCATCTAAAACTCTTTGTGGTCTCTCTAGGGCATGTCTCAGAGGTTGACACCTGTCTACCAATGACTCCATTTGAAACACTGTTAAACTCTAAAAAAGATTAAAATTAAAAAAAAAACAAAAATGAAACGTTAAACGTGAAACGTGAAACCCATAAGCCCAACCGTTGACTCCACTTTTACACCGTCGACGTCGTCTTCGAATTTCTCTAAAAATCATAGCTCTATTTTTGAATTTCTAAGATCATCTCCAACCCATGAGATAAAGCTTAAAATATAAGCTTTAAAATCCCTCCAAACAATCTCCAACTATTGGGCTAAAATAAGTCATGAAGAGAAAATATCTTTGGGCTACGTTCCCTTTAGAAATTAAGCTTGGCTTAAATAATTTTGAACCACCAAATTGTCATATTCCGAATGACACACCTCGACCCGGAAAGTTCCAGTGGACACCGAATCGAGTTGTGCTGGCCGACACCTGGAGGGTGACGAAACCATATATTGTAGTGTAGTGGAAAAACAATGTGAATAAATTTAAATCTAAAAGTGCCTAAACAAAAGAGTGCGCGGATGAGCGGGATTGAACCCTTTCACACGTGATATTAGAGCATAAGACAGTAAAGTGAATAGGATGAGGGTTATACCATTGAAGGTAACCATCTCCTGAGATTTGCCAGAATCCTCGTATATACATAAGCACAGCTACTAAACCTGGAGGGGCGAAAAACAAAGTTGAGTGGGTCAGCAAAACAATGTTTTGTAAAAACCTTTATTTTTGAATATACTAACCCCTCGCCGTAAAACAAGTATAGTTTCCTTAAAACGTATTATGTAAGTATGTAAACAATAATACAACAACATTATAACCAGAAATATGCCAAGTCATATATATATCAAATGCCACAGTAATATAATCATGTGATAATCAAGTATAGCTAAGTGCTCATGCATCTAAACTAACACACGAGTTTGACAGATAATTTTTTACATGAGCACGACTGGGTGTAATCAATATGCTCTAGTACTACGATCATGTGAAGGCTGGTGCAGAAGCACGGTCACATACAAGTCGGATTGCCTAATGCAATCTACCCAACATGACTGGCACCTAACTTGGATCCAAGGAGAGCATACGGTGCCATGTGAACATACACGTGAATGACTGGCTTTGGCCTTGGGGCAAGTATTAACATCGGTGCAGCAAGATGAGCATGTACAAATATGTATGAAAGTCATGATAGCAATATCTCAGCCATATAACAGCATTTATCACAATTAATATCACAATAACGATACTTGGCAATATAAGCGTAAAAGTGAAGTAAATATGCATTTATAGAAACTATAAATATGTATAGGTATAAAACAACTGCCCACTCACATATATGCAGTCAAAACGAAGTCTCCGAGCCTTGCTTGACCTCATACGTCCTTGGGATACGTTTCCCCTATATGTGAAATTACTAATTAACTTAGTTTAATAACACATAAACGGAAACTTAAATAAAACCTTCATAGATTGCTCAAACATAGGGTTTGAATATATGAAATCGATTTACTCGACATCATGGACCTACACAAGTTAACAAAAGGTCAATCGAAGGCCGGACGCACCACCACAAGTGGTTGCACTGACATCTACACGCTGCACGCATCAAGGACCCATGTGAGACCACACACACCCACGTGCATGCGAGTACATACGTACTTGCCTTCATTGCGAGTTCCTACAATTTGCAGGTTGAAGGTCCAACTTCCAGAGCTCCTAACGAGCTCGATTCTCCACCAAAATCAATGATACCAGAACCTACGTGAAGTTTGGAGTGTAGGGAACAAGTATATAAGAAAATAGGGCCGAGCTAAGGTCTATGGTGGCCAGGAAAATGGCCTGAAAGTGGCCAAATGGCCACGGTCTAAGTTTTCCAGAAATCTAGGAATTTCTTCCCTACTTTCAAAGCTAATAACTAACTCGATACTTAACCAAATTCAATGATTCAAAAACTAATGTGAAGCTAGAAATATAATGAACAAGGCTATATCAGTTTCGAAGGCCAAATGCCAACGAGATGGCCGGAAAAATCCTCTAAAATGGGCTAAATGGTCACGGGTCTAAGCTTTCAAATATCTGGGGAATTTCTGGGGAATCTCTCCCCTTCCCCTCGGAGATTCATCTACACCAACCTTTCCCTGATTCTCATTTAAGGTTGAAAGACAGTACGAGATCATGTTTAAAATAAGAAGGATTTCGAGACTTACCATGGTTGCACAATGCTTCTGTGCACAAAGAATAAAGAGAGCGAGAAAGAGAGTCCCTTAGCATAAACATTCATTCGTCAGTTCATCATCATCACCATATCCACATGTCTCACAATTAATTCAAACTATCTCTAACACAAAATTACCCATTTACCTTTGGTATTCGATGTTTCGTAAAAACTTAACCGTAGCTCCGATTTCAATTCTGTTCACGCCAACTCATTCGTAATGACGAGCACTACAAGGATATGCTAAAAGAATAAGTCCTACGTTCCTCCAGATGATGGTCAACAGAAGACAAAGTCCTTGCCTCCAAGGCATTTCGTAAATTCACGCTTTTAAAATTTATAAAAACGTCAAATTAAGGATGGGTTGTCACAATTGTAAGATCCCATATCGCCCAGGTGTGAGGATCCTGCAAGCCTTATATATATGTGTGTGTGTGTGTATATATATATATATATATTCTCATCTCTACCTAGCACGAGGCCTTTTGGGAGCTCACTAGCTTCGGGTTCCATCAGAACTTCGAAGTTAAGCGAGTTCGCACGAGAGCAATCCCATGATGGATGACCCACTGGAAAGTTCTCATGCAAGTTCCCAAAAACAAAACCGTGAGGGCATGGTCGGGGCTCCAAGCGGATAATATCGTGCTACGGTGGAGTCGAGCCAGGGATGTGGTGGGGGCCCGGGCCGGGATGTGACAATTTGGTATCAGAGCTAATCCCTGGCCGGAAATGTGCTGACGAGGACGTCAAGCCCTTAAGGGGGTGGACTGTAAGATCCCACATCGTCCAGGGGTGAGGATCCTGCAAGCTTTATATATATATATATATTCTCATCTCTACCTAGCACAAGGCCGTTTGGAAGCTCACTGGCTTCGGGTTCCATCGGAACTCCAAAGTTAAGCAAGTTCGCACGAGAGCAATCCCATGATGGGTGACCTACTTGGAAGTTCTCGTGTGAGTTCCTAGAAACATAACCATGAGGGCGTGATCGGGACTCAAAGCGGACAATATCGTGCTACAACGGAGTTGAACCAGGGATTTGGTAGGGGCCCAGGCCGAGATGTGACACCAAACATTTTTTTTGTTTTTACTTATAATCCAACAACTGTGATCAAATAAGATCAAATTTAATGGTAAAAAAAAAAATTGACGGCCCAAAATTAAACCTAACGTCTAAAATAATTAAAAAAATATTTAAATCAAATTTCACTTAAAACTTTATAAATACCTATGTATTTGTATGATTTTTAATTAATTATCGGGATAAATATTTTTATATTAAAATGTTTATAATAATCAATTAAGATAATCTACATAAGTTTAATTTTTAAAAAAGTTACCCAAAAAAATTAAAATCATTATTTAATGATCTCGGGTTAAAATTTTAAACCATAGATCCATAACCATTGGAGAAGAAAAGTAGTTTTTGGGTTATGGCTTAAAAGTTTTTGACTTTAATTTTTAAGCTATGGCCCCAAGTATTGGAGATGGTCTAAAAAAAGCAAAGATGGGTTCAAATGTCAATAATGAGGGTGATACGGTTACAGAGATGATGGGTCAACAGGCATGAAATTTTGGGAGCCACTTGACAAGAAATGCATTCTTCCTCCTACATTTAGAAGGGAGCCTGGGAAACCTAAAAAGTAGAGAATAAGGGAGGCATATGAAAATGAATTCAAGTTAAGCAAGAGAGGGCAAAAATTTATGACGTGTAGTATCTGCAAGGGCTCAGTACACAATAAGGTCAGTTGTCAAACCACTCATCCTCGTCCAGTTGCTAGAAAGGGAAGATAAAGCAAGAAAAGTTAGGTAAATTTTTTATATTTGTGATTGATTCTTAATTTCTATTTATATATTATTCATTACTTATCCATTACTTAGGTGAATATATTTTTTGTGAATTGTAGAATTTGTATGTATTCATTACTTAGGCTTCAACATCTAAGGCATCACATGCATGTACTTCCGAAGCTCCACAACCCTCTCAGTCATCACATGCATGCACTTAGGAAGCTCTATAACCATCATCTCAGCCAACTCAAGTCTCCCAAACCACTTCAAGAGAAGGTTATAGAAAAGGAGGAGCTGCATATTTATGTTTTTTGTTCTTTAAATGTTTGTTTTGGTACTAGTTGTATATGCCCTTGGTATTTTGGAGAACAACTTTGGTATTTTGATACTTATATTTGGGAAGAATAGCTTGACCCAATAGTTGTTAAAATTATGGTCTTTTGGTACTTCTTTGTTATGAATTGAACATTTTAGAACTTGACCCAATAGTTGTTAAAGTTGTGCTTTTCTAGATTTTAGATTCATAACAATTGAAATTAAGATAGTTATGTGTGGTGGTTCAACCTTACACTTGAGAGATAATGACTTCTACTTTGTTTCTAATTGAGCACAGGAATAAGAAATTGGTTTATGAGCATGTGCTTTTAAATTTTTTTGGCGGGAATTGAAAACCCAGGCTCTAGAATTTAGGGGTTCTGAGGTGGGGCTACAATTACAACTCCTGCCAAATGGGTTTAGTTTTACAGTTTTTAGGTGTTTAAAATGTCAAAATTTAAAAATTTTTTTTTTTTGGGAACTTTAAAAAAAGAGTTTGAGCAAAATTTATTCTAATAACTTTATTTAAGAAAAATGATTTAAATTTTAATGAAATTGACTTAAATTTTAATGAAAAGGATAAAATTTTAATATAATAAAAAATAAAATTAAAAAGCATAATAAAAAACTGATGCACGAGACCCTGCTTCCATCAGACACACTCTCTCTCTTTTCCTTCACTATTTCTTAAATTGGCTATTTCTGAAATTGAACACAGATAGTATCACAATTTTTTAAACTGAACACTTGTACTATCACTATTTCTTAAATTGAACATTGACTATTTCTTAAATAAACTATTTCTGAAAATGAGCATGGGTACTATTTCTGAAAACTGAACACGGGTTGGTGTTCACCTTGCACGCAATTTTGGTTGGGTTTTTTCTTTTGTTTCATTTTCTTTCTTTTGTTTTTATCATTAAATAAAGTTATTAGATGATTTTTAGTTAAAATGCAAAGCTTCATTAGTTTTCTTTTTATTTTTTAGTGTCCAAGTGGGCCTAGATTGACACGTGGCCCTCAAGAATTGTCTACGTGGGCGCGATGTTCTGACGGAAATCTTAACAGATGTATGAAAGTGTCCTATAAATCTCACTCTAGGTACGAGACTAGTATGAAAAAAAAAAAAACTTAATGTATGAAAGTTTGAAAACCACGAAACTTCAAGTAATAAACTGAGAATTACCCTTTTTATATTAGTTGATGAGAATCTTATGCAAGACTTTTAGTCCCCTAAAATTATTTAGAGTGTTGTGAAATATAGTGTGAATGCCACAAATATGAATGTACGAGAAAGCAAACCAAAACAAACTTTGATGTCAACAATTAAAAGTTTTAGGGAGGTGAAATTTTTTTTTCATGCATGCAAGGTGTTATCTGAACAAGACCTATATAAAGAAGTATTTGCATCATTGAAAAAGAAAACACTAAAATAGAGAAATAAAGAGAAAAATAGTAAGAGTTAGCTTTATATTCCTATTATTTCACATAATTAGAGAAACAACTATAGCTGCCCTGAGGACGTAAACACATTTGCCGAACCTCATAAATATTCATTCTTATTTACTTCATATTTCACTGCACACATAAATATTTTGTTTTATTTAATATTCTATGGCACGCATATTATCAATTTCACAATAAAAACATTTGTCCCAAATGAAGGGACCTCCTGTGATGGCCATACACGCAGCAATAATATTGGTTGGTAGACCCCCTCCCTCTACCTCCACTGAAATTATTCTGTGGAAAGATGGAGAGATTCATAATCATCATTATACACTCACTAGCTACATACGTAAGTCAACCTCAAGGCTCAATCAACTGTTCCATCACTGGTGCAGGCCGGATGGTTCACTATTAATGCTTTCCTGCAGCCTATTTAATACTCCTATCTATTTATTTATTTATAGAAAAACTAACGAAAAATTTAAGTTTTAATAAAAAAATGACAAATAAAAATGTAATGAATAATATCAAGAAAAAAAATAGTAAAAATGTTGTGACAGCCCGTCACTAATTTTAAGAATTTTTAAAGTTTTAATAAAGGATTTTACAAAAATGCCCTTTGGAGGTACGTGCATTATTCGAGGTTAATCACCATGTCGTGCCATCTAAGATTTGTTTTCTTGACATATCCCCGTAGTACTCGTCGTTACGGACGCGTGGGCGCAGACGGTTCGTGATTTGAAGTTATATCGAAGAAGTTATTAACGTTTGAAATTTGGGATTTTAAGGAATTACAATTTTAGTAAAATATAGAAATTCTTTTATGAAAATGGACGGCCCAGATTTAATGGAATTTGAAATGGATGGCTGAGATGAGGGAAAGGTTTTTGGTGTGTGTATGTGTATGAGAAGAAGAACAAGAAAACAGAAAAAAGAAGGAAGAGACTGGGCAGAAATGCCCAATCGGAGAAGAAGAAGATGAGAGCGAATCAGAGGAAGAGAGAGGAAGAAACTGACCAACCAGGGGAAGGAAAGGAGGGAAAGGAGGGTGAGTGGTGCACGGGGGAACAGGAGGAACGGGTCACCCTTGACCCGCGCGACCCAAGCTTCCAAATCGGCGGGTTTTCGCCATTTTCGTCCAATTTTCCGACGAATTGAATCAAGGTACCACTCCCAATCAACATCTAGACATTCCCTCTTCACGTTTCACCCCAAGAATCATTGAATTTCATGGTGATTTCGCGAAGAACACCCCTACGGGTGCCGCGACCTTTTTGTTTAAATTCATCAAATTTTGAAATGTTTTCTTGAAATTACTAACACCATTAGCATTCCTTTAGGACCTAGAACAAAGCCCAAGAGGTAATTGAGGCGTTGGAACAAGTTTGAAGGTCGAATTGGAAACACCCAATTCTAGGGTTCTTCACGGTTTTGGTGAAATTGAAGCACTTCCAGGCCAAATTGGCCTTGGCCACAGGTATGAAAGTTGTTCTACTCATTGAGATCTTCAAATCTGCAAATTTTGGTAATTTTTGGAAATAGTTGAATTTTCCGGCGAGCCGGGGCGGCCAACCGCCACCCGCGGCGGCGCGTGGCCAATGGCTCGCCAATGTCATTATTAGCATGTGTTTGAGGTTCTAGATTCAGTTTTGATAATTGATGGACGTAAATTGAATAATTGAACCTAAGTTGGTTACGATTCGTGGTTAGGTGAAAATGTGAATTGACGATCCGACCGTTGGATCGTCATCAAACTTTGATACGTTGTAATACGTAATATTTGAGGATTATAGGAACTTACGGATTGGGAATCCGATTTACGGATCTTCCGAAATTGAAGTTGTAAGTTCATAAAATAGAATGTTAACCGTCACTTAGTTTTGGAAATTGACGGAGATCCGACCGTTGGATGGTAATGAAATTTTAGGATGTTGTCCTAGAGGTATATTGTGGACCTCTGGAAGTTACGGATTTGAAATCTGAGTTGCAGATCATCCGGATCGAACTACGTAGTGACGTGTCTTATATAAGTTATGTATTCGATCGGCAGGATTTCTGAGGTTGGATTTGATTATTGTTCTAGGCACTGATCATCACGACGCCTTGATGTACGGTGCTAGGGAGTTGTTGGGCGAACTCCAGGTGAGTAGGCAGTTTTGTTTTCGTATTACCTATATACTACTGTTTTTCCCAGAAAAATGTTTTTATATGAAAATATGTTTTGAACATGCCATGCCTAGAATTATTTGAAAATCATGAATTGGTTTATGAATTATATGATTGATATATGATGCATGCATATTGCATGGTGCTGTGGATGCAAAGGTAAGTCAGGTGAGTTCATTTATGCATTGAATTGGTTGATATCGATATAATTTGAGCTCGTAATCTGCACCCTAGGTGTTAGTGCTTATATTATTCACCACACCGCACGCTCGCCTTGGATCCAAGTAGGTGGATGTCGTACAGACCGTGTGAGGGTTCCGACATGCCAGTCGTACAGACCATTAGAGGGGTTCCGACTGGTGGGTGACATTAGATATGCGCGCTGATGATTGATGTGAGAAGCACTAGAGCGTATCTTTACACCTTTTAGCGTACATACTACCTTACGTAGTTCCGTGTGATGTGCAGAGTAGGGCCGTATAGGTCACTGTGGTGACTCCGGCTGAGGGGATTATTGAGCTATTGAATTGATCGTACAGGACCAACTGCAGGGTCTCCGATTGATTCCCTATTTCCACCTGATTATAATTTGATTTATGGCATGACATCTTTTCTTGAAAAAAAAAATGTTAAAGATTTGAGATTTGAGTTTTGAGATTATAAACGGTTTTATATATATATACTATTTTCTGGGAAAGTATACAGGTTTTACGGTGAGGGGTTAGAAATGTTTTAAATGAAAGGTTTTCGAAACACTTTGTTTTACTGACCCACTCAAATTTGTTTTTCGCCCCTCCAGGTTTAAGTTAGCAGAGCTTTGGTGGCCACGAGGAACCCAACGGCGTTTTGACAGAATTCACAAAAGTAGGACTCACCTTTAGGGGTTTCCATTTAGTAATTGTATTTTAAGAGCTTTCGAACTGTGTAAATGGTTACGTCACTCTCACGTGACGGCCAGCACGCCTTCTTCGGGACGGGGTGTGTCAGTGTGGTTTTTCTTTAAAAGTGAACGGTCCCAGGAATGCTTTGTTAAAACTCCCTTTATTTATTGAATCCGGATCCTGTTTGTAAAGATTCTAGGAATCCGTGAATCATATTCATTAATCATACATCATGTGATCAGAAATTATTTTAAATATTTTTATTTAATATACAAACAGTACCTAACAAATATTAATTGCATGATGTATGATGAACGAACACAATTTACAAATTCCTATAATTCTACCAAAATGATTGGAAGAGGATCCTGTTGGTTATTTATGGTGCTTAGAGAACAGAAAAAAATGTATTAAATAAGTTGCAAGGGAGTTTCTTTCATAATTAAACGGACCAATAATGTTGTTCTTACAAAATTATTATACCACAATCTTATACCACATTATGTGACAGCTGACTTGGACATGTCACTTCACTTAACTACAATATATTTCCATATAAATTTTATAAATAGGCTAAATAGCCAAAATGGTCCATGAGATTTGCATAACTCATCATTTTGGTCCCTAACATTTCAAATCGATAAAAGTGGTCCTTGAGATTGTCCACCATGCATCATTTTGGTCATTTCGTTAAAAACTCCGTTAAGTGTCCCGGAGCTCTTGGCCGGAAGTTTGGGCAATTTTCAAAGCTTCGTAACTTAATCGTTTATTAACCAAATTCGACCCATAATATATCAAAATGAAGATAGGAAAGTGTAGAATAAGATTATACCTATTTGGAAGCCCAATGGCTGCCGGAGATGACCTGAAAATAGCCTCAAAGTTGACTGGTCCGAGGGAAAACTTGAAAACTTGCCGAAAACTGGGTAAAATTTAAACGTTCATAACTTCTTCAATACTCAACGAAATCAAGTGATTCAAAAATGAAAATCATACTTTTTGATAAGATGAAGAGAATGGTACCTTTTTAGATGGCTAAATCGTTGTGGTTTGGCCAGAAAAATGGCTCAAAAGTGGCTAACTCGAGACCAAGACAGCCACTTTTGAGTCGTTTTCTGGCCAAAACACGGCGATTTATCCATCACAAAAGGTAACATTCTTTTTTTCTCGTCGAGAAGTATGATTTTTATTTTTGAATCACTTGATTTTGTTGAGTATTGAAGAAGTTATGAATGTTTAAAGTTTACCCAGTTTTCGACGAGTTTTCAAGTTTTCCCTCGCACCAGTCAACTTTTAGGCTATTTTCCGACTATCTCTGGCAACCATTGGGCTTCCAAATAGGTATAATCTTATTCTACACTTTCCCATATTCATTTTGATATATTATGGGTCGAATTTGGTTAAGAAACGATTGAGTTACGAAGCTTTGAAAATTGCCTGAACTTTCGGCCAAAAGCTCCGAGACACTTAACAGAGTTTTTAACGGAATGACCAAAATGATGGATGGTGGACAATCTCAAGGACCACTTTTATCGATTTGAAATGTTAGGGACCAAAGTGATGAGTTACACAAATCTCAGGGACCATTTTGGCTATTTAGCCTTAATTTTAATTAGTTTTTGTTCAGAAACAGATATTAGATTGAATTAAAACGCTTCAATTTTCATATTCTTGCATCCCTCGTCTAGTCGTCCTCAAATACTCGTCATCCCAATCTCCTCCTCCCTCCTTAAAGTTCCTCTAATTGTCTTGTGCTTCTTCATCCTCCTTCCTCCTCTTTTCCATAACAAATAGAAAGAACATTAAAAAAACAAAAAACAAAAGGCCAATTGCGAAAGGCAAAAAAAAAGCATAATTAATTTCAATAATTGGCAAGCAACTGCAGTATAAATTTGAGGATTTTTCAAGAACAGTGACCCCATAACCTTCAATTTGATAGAAAACCTGTTCCTTTTGACTCCATCAAAATTTTAAAGATGCATATAAAGTCATTGTTCAATAAAACGATTAGCTAACCCTTATTTTATGACAATAAAAAGGAAAAAAAATACGATCAGTTAGAAACCAAATAAAATTTGACAAAAAAATGGAGATTGCTGGAGGCTGAAAAGGAAGGAGGGAGGAGATTGGGGTGAGAGGGAGAAAGGAGATGGAGTGGAAAATGAAGTGTCAGACCTAATCAATTCTAATTAGGGTGTTTTAATTATTAATTTTTTTTTAAAGAATAAGTGTTAATTATAGTAATAATAAAACTAAAACTAAAGATGTGGCATGTGACATGTCCAAGTAAGCTGCCACATAAGGTGGTATAGAAATTATGATATAATAATATGGTAAGAATAACATTACTCTAAACGGACAATGTTTTTAAAATATATATAGCAAGATTCACATGCATCATAAGATTCATAATTGATATCACTCGTGTTGGAAAAATAATAGATGTAACTCGCATTGTTTTTTTTATATAGTCTATAAATCTACTAATTTGCCGTTTGTGAATATGAGAAAATTATCTTTAACGTGCACATGAATGATGAATAGACAATCTTGATTGGTATATGCTCACAAATTTCAATATTGTATTTTTTTTTTCTTAGAAAAAAAAAATGATATTCTTGCATTTCTCATCAGCGAATACATAAGCGAAAATTTTACCTTTTTCTTTCTTAGAAGGAAATGATATTCTTACAATTCCCATAAGTGATTACCTAGACAAAGGAGTATAGGACACTTATTTATTCGATTGAGGATTTACCAAAATTGAATTTGAGGTACAAGTTCAAGAAAAAAAACTCTAGGTTTGTTGTTTTTTTTGTTTTTTTGTTTTTGTTTTTGTGATGAAGAAGGTTTTTGCGTTTTTGGATAAAAGAAGTTATATTCATTTAAAGCATATAGAGATACATGATATAATATTCACCTTCAAGTCACGCACTAAACTTGGTAGATATAAGCACATTCTTAGCTAGAAGATGCATTGTCCAACTATTTGCACATGGCACATATTGAGGCACTATATAAGCGAAAAAGAAAAAGTGAGAGTTTATTTCTTCAATGAGAACACCTTCAACAACAATGTTAAACTTGAACTTTGCAAATAAGAAATCTCAGCTTGAGTATCTAATTCAAGAATATTTGGTGAAAGCCCCAAAGATGATGAGCAATCTTCAATCTCATTGTGATGCTAAAGAGATCATTTTTAAAGACCACATGATGTAGCGGTTGATTATTGGATTCTCTCTTTAATTCATTATAAAATGAATCCAATCATCAACCGTTACATTATGTGGTTTACAAAATAAAGTTTAAAAAGATGGTCTCCCTAGCATTTTTAAATTTTCTTTTGGCAAGTGGTGGATTACTCTAGTGGTTTCCTCTTTGACCTACTATATATCGGATTTAAAGTTCAAACTTCCCCTCATCCTTTTAATGTCCCATAGACCATCTCCAACCCTTGGGGATAAAGCTTAAAAATTTAAGCCTGAAAATTTTAAGCCATAAGCCATAAACTATTTTTCTCCTCTAACCCTTGTGGCTTAAAATTTTAGACCATGATGATTAACTAATGATTTTAACCTAACTTTTTGTTTTCGGTATTTTTTTTAAAAATAAAATTTGCGTAGATTATCTTAATTTGTTTTTATGAACATTTTAGTCTAAAAATATTTAAATTCTGATAAGTAATTAAAAATGTGCAACTCGTCCCAATTTATTATATAATTTTCTCCTTGAGCGTGTAAAGTGACGAATATGCCCTCATTGGCTAAGTGACGTGGATGTGTATATGCAGTTTTAAATTATTATTTCCGTTGTCGTAATTAAATTGTACTCGACGTCGCAAGTGCATTGAAGCAAGTTAGAACCGAATTGGAGACATAACAAAAAAGTTACGATTATTTAGGTGCGTAAATGGGCAAATTGTGGACCAATTATATGGGCTCCTATTTCTTTTAGCCCAATAAGATAATTTGTTTTTCTTCTTTTGGGCCAATTAAAATTAGCGCTCTCTCTCTCTCTCTCTCTCTCTCTCTCTCTCTCTCTTAGCCAATCAGAACACACACACACACACACTCACTCTTCATTTTCTCTTTCTCCTTCTCAACTTTTCTCCCTCCACACACCTAAGACACCCCATATACACAACCATCATCAAACTCACACGGATCGAACTTTTGTAAACCACCACCATCCTCCTCTCGACCACACGATCACCACCATACCCTTAGTTTTCCGTTTTTGTGAGTTTTAGCTCAAAAACCAGAAGCTACGACAAGGAGTTAGTTTGCTTCAGCACAATCACGAACGATTTACAAGGTTTTGAGGCTCGGGATGGTCTTTATGCAACTTCCATAGCACTTTAGAGTAGATTTGGAGTGGAGTGGACATCGGAATAGGTGAATTTGAAGAGTTGCAAAGTTGGCCGGATTTTCCAAGGAATTTTCCGATTGTTTTTCGTTAGATTTTGGACTTCTAATAGGTACGAACATGTTCTACTCTTCAAGACCTTCAAATCCATAGAAATTTCATGGATTTTGGTTAAGAAATGAAGTAGATATAAAGCTTTTAAAATTTTCCAAAAACCGGCATGTGAAGACAGCGACCGGCAGTGGTAGACGGCGGAGACCGGCTGGTGACCAGAGAAGAGGAAAGTATATTCCGTTAACTTTAAGGGAATATTCTAATGGCGTTAGGGTTTCCATTAGTGTGCCGTGCACATGCCTGCTCATGGCTGGCGTGTGAGGGCATGTTCGGTGTAAAAAAATCTTTCTAAAAATTTGTGTGGGTTCACATCATCAAGTAGATCACGTTCGTATATTCAAACCTTACATTTGAGCAAACTATGAGGAGTTATTCCTGGATTTCGTATATGTGCTAATTAATTAACGTAAAAATAGTTGTATCACATATAGGTGAGACGTACCCCGAGGACGAGCGTGGACAAGCGAAGCTAAGGAGCTACGATCCTGCTACTTATCAGTGAGTGGGCATTTTTTTTCTATATATATATATATATATATATATATATGTATATATACAGTTTCCAGAAACGTTTTTATATGGAACTATGCTTTACTTGCCATGTCGTAAATAAGTTACATTTTAAATGTTGCATTGTTACACTTGTGAAATGTATTTTGTGATGCTGAGGAGACTCAGGTAAGCTTCAGGTGAGTATTATGTGATTGAATGGGTTGTATTGCATTGGTATGCACACATTTATTTAGAGTTCATCATGGCTGCACCCCGGTATTAGTGCTCCCGCCCGAGGCTAGGGCCAGCCTTCACTTGATTGTTCATTTCCCGCACCGCACGCTTACCTTGGATCCAAGTCTGGTGCCAGCATGTCGTACATACCACAATAGGTGGTTCTAACTTGTAGGTGACCCGTGAATTATCACACAGCCTTCACGTGATCGTAACACTTGAGCGTACATATTTATACCCAGCCCGTCGTACAGGTCACACTAGGTGAGTCCGACTCATGTGCTTGCCTAGATTGATGAGCTACAGGTCCAGTCGTACATGTCATGTTAGGTGATTCCGACTGGCATACTATTTTGTATGGTTTCACACCTGGCTTACATTTATTATCGCTAAGATATTATGACATGGCATACTTCAATTTTCGTTGCTCTTGTGCATTGGTTCTCATACCTATGTAGTAGTATTTTCTGGAAACTATACGGGTTTTACGGAGAGGGGTTATTATGTTCGTAAAGATAAATATGTTTTCAACCACTTTGTTTTTGTTCATTCACCCTTCTGTTTTGCGCCCCTCTCGGTTCTAGGTAGTTGTTTATCTTTGGTGGCTCATGAGGACTACTTGGCGGTTCTGACATTCTACTAAATAAAAGTAGGGATCTTCTCCCTGTTTATATAATTAGTACTTAGTTAGTTCGACTGCACTTTCATTTTACCTATGCTCTAATATGCATGTATATTATACTTGATCATTTTCACACACCTACATATTATCTCTAGTTAAATAAGTTTAGTTTTGGATTTTATTTATACGCATTTTCTTATTATTAGCACTTTTGTTGCGCACTTGGCTACGTCAATCTCACTTGACGGCCAACACGGCTCGACTCCGGTCGGGATATGTCAAAAAATCATACAAATACATAGGTATCTATAAAGTTTTTAAGTTAAATTTGATTTAAATAATTTTCTTAAATAATTTTATACATTAGATTTAATTTTGAGCCGTCAAATCTTTTTTTACTATTAGATTTGATCTCATTTGATCATAGCCGTTAGATTATAAAGCAAAAAAAGGTTTGAGATATGACAATTTGGTGGGTCCAGAATAATTTAAGTCAGGCTTAAATCCTGGAGGGAATCTAGCCTAGAGATATATTTTCTCCCCAGGATTTATTTTAAAGATTTATCCCATGGGTTGGAGATGGTCTTAGTGTAAAAGATAGCTTGTACAAAAAAAAAAAAGGTTATTAAGGGCCTGTTTGGTATCAAACTTGAGAACAAAACTCAAAATTTTAATTTTTTCTAAAAACACATGTTTTGATTTAAAAATTTTAAACTCAAAACCTTGTTTGGTATGCAATTTCTCAAAACTAATCCAAACAGAAAAAGTAAAACGCCCAGCCCAAGCAATTACCCAACCACTACATCCCTCCCATCCCCAGCGGCGAAAGACCAATTTCCCGACCACCGCATCCCTCACTTCCCTAGCGGCGACTCCTTTGGCTATTTACCAACTCCTTACTCCAAACTCGAGCTGACAGAGGCTAATCATGTTGGCGGTCTTAAACCTGAGATCCAACGACCATAGGGAAGATGTGGTGGCTATGGTGGATGCAAGTGAGAAGAGATAATATTGAAGAGGCAACAGAGAAGTGAGGATTGAAGAGGCGGGAGAGATCGATTTGTCTTGGCCGAAGGAAGAAGGATAGAGGTGGTGGCTATGGTCAGGGCCGGCCCAGGCCCAGTGCCACAGGGGCAACTGTCCAGGGCCCCAAAATGAAAGGGGCACCAGAATAAAAAAAAAAAAACCATATAACTAAGTATAAAAAAAAAAATAAAAAAAAAGTTCACAGCCCAAATAGAGGCTGGCAAGAGTCCAAGAGGCAACAAAAGGACCCAGAAAGAGCCCAGCAGCAGATTATATAAAAAAAATAAACAACAGGGCCCAGCCGCAGATTAGGAAAAATAAAAAAAAAACATAACAAAACATAAAGGGACCACTCGGTCCCAATTAAACCCTAATCCCTACATCCTCCACTTCCCTGCTGCCGTTCCCTACATCTTCAATATTCTCAGCAAGCTGCTGCAAGCAGCTAAACAGGCAGGGCCACAGGGGAGGGCATCCTCCACTCCACACTCCTCAGTCTCAGCAAAACTGCTGCAAGTACATTCCCTCACCACCAACCATTTTGAGTTTTGAGGTAACTAATTTTTAAAATTTGAATTATCAATTTATAATTTAATATAAAATTTTGCAATGCAAGTGACATAGAATTATATGATAAATTGATAATTGATGTATAGAATTATTGTTGTTGATGAAATGAATTCTTGACTAATTGATCATTGAATTATTTGATAATTGATTTCATTTCAAACCCAATTTTTAGGTTCAATTTTTATAATATGTTAGACTATGTGTTAGTGTTTTTATAATATATAATGTGTTGGAATGATAGTTTTGATAGGAAAATTTTGTTATATCATGTGTAGGTAATTTTTGTAAACAAATTATCGAAGTCATGTCTTTTAGGAAACAACTCTCTGGCAATATATATAAAATAAAAAAAAGGCAAAGGATAACAAAATTGCCGAAAGTTTAAGACTTAGAGTATGATGGTATAATTGATAATTTTGCTTCAAAAAATGCCAGAAGACAATTTCTTAAATGTTGAAATTTGAAGGAGCTTTGCTATGAATGGTTGTATATGATTGTATTTTTTATTGTCGGGGTTTAGGTACTATGTCCCCCCGTTGTATATTTTCTCAAGTAATATAATTTGGGCGTGAAGGCCTAGACCCCCAGCTTCGACTGGATTTCAGCCCTCGTTAAATTTTTTTTTTTAAATATATGTTTCGGTATTAAAAAAGGGCACATTTTGAGCTTTCGCACTGGGCACCAAAAAACTCTGGACCGGCCCTGGCTATGGTGGATATAAGCGGGAAGGGATTGGAAAAGCAATAGAGAAAAGAGGATTGAAGAGGCAAGAGGGAAGGGAGTACATCGAATGGGAGAGAGGGGAGAAAGGGAGAGAGACGAGAGTGATAATCCATAAAATAAAAAGTTTAAAAACACACTTTTTTGTGTTTTCAACCAATAGCCATTGTTTTCAGATATTTTTGAGTTATGGTTTTAAGAATTGTATTCAAATCTACTATCAAACAAAGATTTTAAATTTGTACTCAAAACTTGTTTTTGAGTTAAAAACATTGGATTCAAATCAAATACCAAACAGACCCTAAAACTTCAAAAATCTAATTGTGTACTCCAATTTTTTATATTAGAAATAAAAGTACTCTAATAATTCCAAAAAGCAAAGTATACATTTAATTTTACATAAACCAATAAGCTAGTGTACGATATAAAGTAAATTAACAATTTAGACTGCATCTTACAAAAAGCGCCCATGGCCTAATGGATAAGGCGCTTGACTTCTAATCAAGCGATTGTGGGTTCGAGTCCCACTGGGCGTGCAGCATTATCTTTTTTTGCTACATTTTCTTATGCTTCCCTTTTCCTTTTATGTCTCTCTCTGCATAATGTGTTTTGCAAACTACAGTTGACTGCCGTAGACTGCGTGGAGAGCCTTCCCCATCAGCCGCCTTGCTTCCATGTTCCACTCCGTACGGCGGAACTAGGTCAGGAGACAAGCAAATTGAGCAGCGCATGCGGCTATAGCTCTGGCCAACAATTACTCACGACCAGTCGCATTTGCTTTCAACACAAGGGCTTCACGCCACCCTCCCTCTCCAGGCCGATGGTCAGGACGAGGAATTTGTTTTTTCCTCTTATACAATGCCGGTTTTGAGGGGGAGTGACTTTTGGCTCATATATAATTATATTAAGGATTAATTTCAATTTACTACTATGAAGTTTCTTGGTTTTCAACATTTGATATATGGAGTTTTTTTCGTTCCAGTCTAGTACCTAAAGTTATAATTCTAGGATACTCTCATACATCCATTAAGTTTTTCATTAAAAATTTTGTTAACTGATGATGTGGCACCTAGGTGGATAATAACTGGACGCCATGTGTCAATATTGAGCCACTTGAATATTTAAAAAAAAAAAACAATAAAAACATGCAAAAAACAAAAAAAAAAAAAAAACAAAAAAAGAATACCCACCCATCTTCTACCTCCCCCTAACCCCTCCCTCCCTTCTTTTCTCTACAACCCGCACCCTCCCTTCTTTCCTCTGCAACCTGCACCACCGTCCCTCATCTCTTCTGCAACCCACACCCACCTCTCTTACCTTACCTCACCCCCGTTCCTTCCCTTCTTTCCTCAGCGCCCACCCAACGCTTTATACTCGACCCACCTCCACCATCTTCACCTTCCCTCCCTTCTCTCTCTCCTCCATCCTTTTCATCTCCACAGTTTGCAAAAACCATAATCCCCAAAATCTGAGGAACACAAATTCGAAATTCGATTCGGAGCAACTACGGTTCGCGAGCCACTCGAGGAGAGAGAAGAACCGAAGCAAGGGAGCCACCACTTGCTGTTGTCGGAGTCCAGTGGGGTGGCGGCAGAGGCTAGGAATGCTCATGAATTGGTTAGGATTTGGGTCAACTGGGTTTTGAAAAATTTCAAAAATTGGATGGGTTTCTTGTTGAATTGGAATTCCTTTGGGTGGGATTTTGTTGGGTTGGGTGTGTAGGAAGGGTGGGTATGGGTTGCAGAGGAGAGAAGGGAGGGTGGTGTAGGTTGCAAAAGAGAGAAGGGAGGGAAGAGGTGCGGGTTGTAGAAGAGAGAAGGGAGGGAGAAGGACCATAAGATGCAAGGGATCAGGTAGGAGACGAATGGCTTTTTAATTTTATTTTTTTTGTATTTTTAAAATTTTTAATTTGGATTTTTTTTAGTTTTTTAATATTCAAGTGGGCCCATATTGACACGTAGTGCCCAGTTATTGTCCATGTGAGTGCCACGTCATCAGTTAACAGAAGTTCTAACAGAAAACTTAACGGATGTATGAAAGTGTCCCATAATTATAACTTTAGGTACCAGACTGGGACGAAAACAACTTCATGTACCAAATGTTGAAATCAAGAAACTTCAGGGTAGTAAACTGAGATTAACCCTTATATTAATTAACTTATTACTATGCTCTTATGGTTTTCCTGAACCTAAGGGTTTTGCTAGTGATTTCATTCTATATCTGGGAGAGTAGTCTTGTGACCCCGTTTTCAATTTGACATTGCTAACAGGTTAACAACTAATAATTGAGCGATCTTAACATGATTTTTAGGGTTAATCTCTATTTACTACCCTGAAGTTTTGTGGTTTTCAACATTTGGTACATGAAGTTTTTTTCATCCCAGAGTTAGACCTCAAGTCTTAATTTTAGGACAGTTTCATACATCCGTTAAGTTTTCTGTTAGAAATTCTGTTAAGTGATGACGTGGCATCCATGTGGATAATGACTAGGCGCCACGTGTCATTAAAAATATTAAAATAATTAATTAAATAAAAGTAAAATATATATATATATATATATATATTTAAAAAAAAAAAAAACCAATTCCTCACCCGTGCCCACTCACCCCGTCTTCCACATCCTTTCCTTCTTCCCTCTGCAACACCCTCTTCGGCTCCCCCTTTTCTCTCCTCTATTTTTATCCCCTTTCTCCACAACCACCACCTCCTCTACCATTCTTCTCCTAACCCCACCCCCCTCTTCCTCCTCCTTATCCTGCATCTCAACCCAAACCCAGACGGAAACCCCACATCGAACTTCACTGAATTCCCTACCCGACACCCTTCCATCCCCTCCACCTCTTCCACTGCTTCACCCCTTCATCCCCTCGACCCCGCATCCACTGGGACAAATTGGACTCCAAAGGCATCGGACTCGCCATCGTCAACGCTTTCAACGAATCCGACTTAAAACCGACACCCTCAACATCGTCGCAAAGCTTACAAATCTGTAGCTTTTTGTTGGTCTTCTTCCATTGGTGAGAGAGGAAGGTTGACGTGGGAAGGAGAATGGGGATCTTGCGAGAGTGTGGGAGTGATTTGGTGAGGGTGAGGCCGCGATGGTGGGTTCTACGAGCAACGTGTCGGATCAGCGAGGTGATTGGGGAAGGAAAGGAAAGAGTGGAGCAAGGAAGGGTTGGGCTCCAAGACCAAGGTGGAGAACGCAGAGATGAATCCGGTCCAATGCCGACGTCGTGCACGTTCCCAGTTCCAATTGGTTTTCAGTGCAGGATAAGAAGGATGAGGGTGGGGGTTTCAGTCTGGATTTGGGTTGGGGTGCAGGATAAGGAGGAGGAAAAAGAGGGTAGGGGTTAGGATGGATGTGCAAAGGTTGGGTAGGTGCAGAGAAGAGAAGGGAGAGAGAAGGGAGGGGGGTTGCAGTGGGGAAGACGATAGGGTTATGGGTTTTTATTTAAATTTTATTTAATTAATTATTTTAATATTTTTAATGATACGTGGTGCCCAATAGTTGTCCACATGGGCGCCACGTCATCACTTAACGGGAGAATTAACAGTTTGACTAATGGATGTATGAAACTATCCCAAAATTAACGATTTAGGTATGACTTTAGGACAAAAAAAACTTCATGTACTAAATGTTGAAAACCACGAAACTTTAGGGTAGTAAACAGAGATTAACCCTTATTTTTAATTAAAATTTGTAGTCTAATCGGTTGAACATTCCATTTTTTGCAAAATAACTAAATAAGAATAGGGAAGAATATGCCTTGTACTCAGTTTTTATTACAATCAATATTCTACGGTAACTAAGACTACATTAAATAATACTACCAGAACAATTCTCCATTATTAATGTATTTATCTTAGGGTTTTTATCACAAAGGGTCCCTAAGATTGATCAAACTCATCATTTTGGTCCCTCAATTTCAAAATCAATCAATGTTGTCCCTGACATTCACTACCCCACATATATTTGGTCATTTCGTTAAGATTTCATCAACTATTCAGTTAGTTTGTATGGGGACCCACAAATCCAATGAAATTGTGACACTTTGATTTACACACAAAAAAAGGATTTTTATCGCAAATGGTCACTGACATTGATCAAACTCCTTATTTTGGTCCCTGAGTTTCAAAAATCGATAAATTTGATCCTTGACCTTCACTACACACATCAATTTAGTCATTCCGTTAGAATTTCATCCATATTTTTTGTTTGTGTGCTGATGTGGTCCCATTAATCCAATCATATGGCTCTACGTGGATTAAGTATAAGAATTTTTTTTTTTTTTTAAGATTAACCAACAAACGAGTATTCCAAGTTGGCATTTTTCTCGCATCTCACAGCCCCAAATTGAAAAAAAAATTCAATCTAAATTCAATAAAATCGAATCCAAATTCAATTCAAATTTGATAGGATTATAACCGACTAGAGAGAATGAGGGGTGAGTTCTGGAGGCCAAGTACTTTAGTGGTGTCATAGTGCCTTTCTTTTCTTTTTGAGCATACCCTGATGAAAACGACGATGACTATTTTTTCTTTTAGTTTTGATTTTTAGTTTCTCATTTTACTTTTAGTATTAAAAAAAATAGTTTCTTGTAGTTAATCCACGTGGCACCATATGCTTGGATTAGTGGGACAAATAAATTGACGAAACTTTAACATAAGGATTAAATTGAGTGCGGTATTAAAAGTCAGGGACTAAATTTATCGATTTTTGAAACTCAGAGACCAAAATGAGGAGTTGGATCAATGTCATGGACCATTTGCGAGAAAAACTCTTATTTTGTGTAAATCCATGTGTCACCATTTCATTGGATTTTGTGGGTCCCACATACAAACTAACAGAATAGTTTGAAGAATCTTAACGAAATGACCAAATTGATGTGTGGTAGTGAACGTCAGAGACGGCATTAATTGACTTTGAAAGTGAAAGACCAAAATAATGAGTGATCAATCTTGTGAGCTATTTGTGATAAAAACCCTTTATCTCACTCGACTATATAATCAGAGATAGCTAAGAATCATTCGGCCGCATGATTCATGTTGGTTGGTTTATTTAAGATTTATGTTGGATGGCATACCTAACATTAGTTCTATATCTTTTTCACAAATCACAAGCAAATAGATGGTCCTAATTAACATGGCTTAGCCTAATTGAACAAAAAGAATAGCCTCCCCATTTGGGAATTCATTTTCCTAAAACAGGTAGGGTGTTTAATTTTTTTCTAAGAAAAACTAATGAAAATGACTTGAAAACTTTAAGTTTTAATGATAAGGGCAAAATAAAGGGTAAAGTGAATAGTATCATGATTGATTTTTTAGTGTAAAAATATGATTTTTCGTTAAAATGAATAATACCTCGAGTTTTTCGTTAAAGTTCCTTTATTATAACACTACTTTCTTAAAAGTAGCAAAAACATTACTTTTGGCAACGGCCAAACCAAGGTCGGTAGCTTGGCTATATATATAACCCAGGGCAATGTTTGGAAAATTAAGCAGGAGAGGATCCTTAATCACGAATATTGTTTGACTCAAATTTAATTAGCTTTTAATTTTTCATTCAAGTCTTTTAACTTTAGTCCACTCCATTATTTTAGTATTAATTGAATAACATGTTTGCCTTTTATTTTATTTTATACCAAACGATATTATCTACCACAAGGAGTAAAAAAGTGGATTAAGCTTCACAATCGGCTAGCTATAATAATGTAATTCAAATTCGTTTTTTGCAAGAATCAAACCTAAGACTTCTCATTTACAAGTGAAGAGGAATACCACTAAGCCGTAGTACTAAGTGACATTTGCCTTTTAACTATTCTTAACAAAAACTTTATTTAGTGTACTTGATTTTATCAAGCAAAAAAATTAAGAAATTAAAATTGGAACTTATTTTTGTGTCAACCCATAACAGTTTCTTATTTTGATTTGGAATCATACCTTTCTTTTTCGTATTATTCATAATTCGTAATAAAAACATCATTTAATTTAAGAAATTTGGAGGCAGAAAAGTGCAGATTGTTAATCTGCAATTGTACCCATAAACATGCTTTTGGTGTTTCTAAAATTGTTACAAATGGGTACATACTTGATATAGGACTGACAAACAGGTCATGTTTGTCGTGTTTTGTGTCATTTTTGTATAACACATGTTATTTTAACGGGTCATGTCGTGTCACATCCGTTATCTTAACGGATTGTTAACAGGTCGGGTCACTTTACCCAACAAATAAAATGATCTGACCCGTTATAACCCGTTAAGAAAAATATTTATTTTTTCTTAAATTTGCACATATCACATTGCCACATAAATATTACTTCAAAACATAAAAACAAATTTGTCGTTAAGTACTACATCTATACTCCAAAATAAGAGCCTAATAAAAGAGCATCAATACACTACTAGTCTACTACAAAATATAAAATGTGCAAGGATATGCAAGATGAATGAGTTTTTCTTTTCAAGGCTGTGAAGCTTTTCTCAGAAGTTAAAACGTTGCCAATCAAACCAAAGCTTGCATGTTATTCCTTTTACAAAATCCTTCAATTTTCATCCATCATGGGAAAATTGTATTAGAACTTTGGCTTGATCTATTGACTTCAAGAGTTATCTTGATGTCAGAACTCTCTTCCGCATAAACTAAGTATAGAAAAACCAACATTAGAAATCATTCAAATTATGAGAAGTTTACCAAAATAATTATCAAAAGAAATATAACAATAGTACTATACCATATAAAATATAAGGTAAATATCAGTTTACTACCATAATGTTTCATGGTTTTCAACATTTAGTACATCAAGTTTTTTTCGTCCTAGAGTCATACCTAAAGTGTAAATTTTGGGACAGTCTCATACATCCGTTAGTCAAACTGTTAAGTCTTTTGTTAAGTGATGACATGGCGCCCACATGTGGACAATGACTGGACGCCACGTGTCATTAAAGGGTCCGCATGGATTTTTTTTTCCTTTTTTTCTTTTTTTCTTTTTTTTTTCTTCTTCTTCTTCTTCTTCTTCTTCTTCTTCGGACCCCTCCCGACTTGTCCCTTCTTCTCCCTCCCTTCTCCTTCTTCTTCTTCCTCATTTCTTCTCTTCAGAGGAGGACCCCTCCCGACCCCCTCCATTCTCTTCCCTGCACACCCACCCATTCCCCTCCTCTGCACTCGCCCTTCGACTCTTGCACATCCACCCACTTCTCACCATCACAAAATTAAAAAACAAAAACAAAAAAACAAAAAAAAAAAACCCCACATCCCAAACCATCAAAAATTGGAAACCCACGAAATTCAGCACCATCAAATTAAAAAATTAGATCCCCAGAAACCCTTTCGGATGTCTGTCTGGGTTTTATCTTGAAGAAATGCAATTGCAGAGTTGTTTCTTTCTGTGTCTCTCTTCATTCACTTGCTCATTACCGTTGGATTAAATTGGATGTCGAGATTAGATGAAGACTACGAAGGTTTATATGTAAAAACGAGTCGAAAAGAAAACCTTTGAATGTCTGTATGGGTTCTTAGTGAAGAAATGCAATTGCAGCGACCTCGTAAACTTCAGCAGAGGCTTATAGACTTCGTAACCGTCGCCCTTAGTCTCGCTGGCACTAGTAATGGGTGGGAGGAGATCAATTCGGCCACCATCTCAACCTCCTCATCAGCCTCATCGTTATCCTCATCCTTGGCCCCAGCAGCTGTTGCCGCAGCCGTAGCCACAACCGAGTAATTCATCCTGAAGAAACCCTCATCCAGCGTTGCAGTCAATGCCGACTGCTTCTGTGGAAGCACCACAACAGTCACTACCGGAGCTGAAGACAGCGTCTTTCAATACCCCAAAGGCAACGGAGATGAGGGTTGGGTGGGAATGTGGGTGGATGGGTGGAGTCGAAGATGGAAGGGGAAGGGTTGATGTATGACGAGTCGAATAGGAGAGTGTGAGTGCAGAGGAGGGGGTTAGTGCAGAGGATGGGAATGGGTGGGTGTACAAGGAGGATGGGTGCAGGGAAGAGAAAGAAGGGAGGGGGTCGGGAGGGGTCCAAAGAAGAAGAAGAAGAAAGAAAGAAAGAATCCATGTGGATCCTTTAATGACATGTGGCGCCCAATCATTGTCCACATGGGCGCCACATCATCACTTAATGGGAGACTTAACAGATTGACTAACGGATGTATGAGACAGACCCAAAATTTACACTTTAGGTATGACTCTAGGACGAAAAAAACCTGATGTACTAAATATTGAAAACCACGAAACATGAGGGTAGTAAACTGATATTTACCCTAAAATATATTACCTCACTTTTTCCAAATTTCCTAAATTTAATTTAATATATATAATATTATATATATACATAATTATTATAGTATATAATATTATATATATAATATAATTGTGTACATACATATAATTATTATAGTATTTTAAGGTATAAAATTATTAAATTAATATTTTGTTTATCGTGTATCTGTAACAGCCCGTCCCTAAAAATTATGATTTTTATAATTTTAGTAAGTGAATTTACGAAAATACCCTTAGAGGTAGAATGTTGACTTTTGTTGACTACCATGTTGTGTCATGTAAGACTCATTTTCTTAGTGTATCCTCTTAGTACTCATTGGTACGGACGCGTGAGTGCAAACATAGCACAATTTGGAATTATAACAAGAGAGTTATTAACGTTTAAAGTTAGGGATAAAATGGTAATTTTAATTGATTTGGAAGGCTCCAGATTTCTGGAGCAAATATCTGTGAAAGCCATATGTGTGCCTAGGAGGAAAGGGAAAAAAGAAATGGATGGTTGGGATGAGATGGAGAGAAGAGAAATGAGAGGAGGGGTAGGATCGGACCCAATAAAAAAATAGAGTAAGGAGGGAAATGAGGGAACAAATCTCCCCTATTTTTTGGACTCGTGCACCCACGCCACCCAACCCGTTTTGGCCGGGGTTATTCCGGCCAATTCCACCCATTTTTCCGGCGATTCATGTCAAATTAACACTTAGGAAACACTCAATGCCCTTCCCTCTACCAATAACAACCCAAAATTTATGGAGTTTGCCTCTGATTTGATGAAAACTGTACCTATGGGTGCGGTGAATCCGTGTCTTCGATCTTCCAAATATAAAATGATTTCATCCAATTACTACCACCATTAGACTCTCTTTGAGGTATAGAACAAAGCCCAAACATTGGTTGGGGCGTCGGAGTTGCTATGGAGGTCGAATTGAAATACACCCATTTCTAGGGGTTTCTGACAGGTTCCAGTGAAATTGGAACCTTTCTAGGCCAAATTGGACTTAGCTGCATGCATAAACTTTGCTTTGCTCTTTGAGATCTTCATTTCTGGAATTTTTGAGAATTTTTAAAAATAGTTGAATTTTCTGATGAATCGGGGCGGCCGACCGCCACCCAGGGCCGCGCTGCGGCGGCGCGTGGCCAGGGGTTCATCGATGCTATTCATAGGCTAACTTAGATTCCTAGAATTCAGTTTCGACAATAGTATGACGCCGGTTGATCGTTAAAACCTAAATTCTCTACCATACGTGATTAGGTCATTATATGAATCGACGATTCAACCGTTGGATCGTCATCAAACGTTAATAGGTTATTCTTCGTAATATTTGAGGATTATAGGAACTTATGGATTGGGAATCTGACTAACGGATCTTTCCGAATATGATTTGTAAGTTCGTAAAATAAATTGTTAACCGCCACTTGGTTTTGGCAATTGGCGAAAATTCGACCGTTGGATCGTCCCGAAACTTTAGGATATTGTTCTAGAATTATAATGTGGATCTTTGGAAGTAACGGATATGAAATCTGTGATGCGGACCTTCCGGATCAAATTACGTGGGGATGTGTTTTACGTAAATTACGTGTTCTATTGTTATAAACTCTGAGACGTGATTTGATAATTGTTCTAGGCGACGATGGTTCATGATATCTTGATATTCGTACTAGGGAGTCATAACGTAGACCTCAAGTGAGTGGGCCTTTTCCTTTTATTGTATATATATATATATATATATGATTGATAATGCTGCAAACGCTTTTAATTTGATTTATGCATATGTATACCATGTCACACATATATTTATATAGTCTAAGATACTATGATATGGTTGAGTGTTAGATTTCATTATGGCATATCTATATGCATGTTACCTACATATAATGACTGTGAAAGCTTTGACGTACTAAGTTTAACTACGAATGACTTGATCTCGTTTGAGGGTATGAAGGCAGTCTAACAAGACAGTTAAATGCTGCCATAAAATAACCCGAATTTAACATGGTACCTGAATTCTTTAAGGAAAGAAGTTATGATGGTTAACAACATAGAGATTAGCCGAGATTTATTTTGGCCTATTATCGAGTTTAGTTCCGATTTAGAATTTTGGGACATTAAAGTTGTTAAGCCAAATAACGCTGCAGATGCCCAGGTAAGCTTTAGTTGAGTACATGTTGATGATAATAATTGTAGCGGGTATGGTTATGTCAAGATGAAATTATAGCTCATTATCCTGCACCTTGGTGTTAATGCTCCGTATGAGGACAGTGCCTAGCCTTCATGTGATCATTCACCTCCCGCACCACACGCTCACCCTGGATCCAAGGTAAGTGCCAACCTGTCGTACAGACCACACTTTACATGGTTCCGACTTGTAAATGACTTGCAATACTTCACACAGCCTTCATGTGATCGTAGCACTTGAGCGCATTTATTTACACCTAACCTGTTGTACAGACCACTTTAAGTGGTTCCGACTCGTGTGCAGGAATTGGTAGACGAGCTATATAGGTGACTCCGACTTATGTGCTAGCATTGTTTGATGAGATATGGATAAGTCCTACAGGTCACTATAGGTTACTCCGACTTATGTGCTAGCTTTGTTTAATGAGATATGGATAAGTCGTACAGGTCACACTATAGGTGACTCTGACTTATGTGCTAGAATTGTTTAATGAGGTATGGATAAGTCGTACAGGTCACTATAGGTGACTCCGACTTCTGCGCTAGCATTGTTTGATGAGATATAGATAAGTCGTACAGGTCACTATAAGTGACTCCGACTTATGTGCTAGAATTGTTTGATGAAGTATGGATAAGTCGTACAGGTCACTATAGGTGACTCCGACTTCTGCGCTAGCATTGTTTGATGAGATATAGATAAGTCGTATAGGTCACTATAGGTGACTCCGACTTATGTGCTAGCATTGATTGATGAGGTATGGATAAGTCGTACAGGTCACTATAGGTGACTCCGACTTGTGTGCTAATATAGATTATATAGCACATGGTTATTTATATTGAGATATGGATAAGTCGTACAGGTCACTATAGGTGAATTCGACTTATGTGCTAAGATAGATTATATTAACATGATTATTTATATTGCTGATGAGATGCTGTGTTGTGGTATATTTATGGATTTACTGTTGATATACTTTTGATTTCACGTTGATAAGTGGTATGATTAACTAAAAACTATACATGTGTTGCAATGAGGGTTATAACGTTTTAGAAGGTTTTTATTAAAATTTTATTTTCAGGGCCACTCACCTTTGTTTTGTTTTCACCCTCCAGGTTTTATTAGTTGAGCTTTCTTATCGGCGAGGATTCGTGGCAAATCTTAGTATTGGGGATTTCTTTCAATGGTTTGATTCTCAATTCACTCTATTGTACTTATTTATGCTCTAATGTCACGTGTGAAGTGGGTTCATTCCCGCTCACCAGCGCACTCTGGTTTTTAGGCACTCTTAGGTTTAAATTTATTCACATTTTTCACATCATCACAATTTATGGCTTCGTCACCTTCCAAGTGTTGGCTAGCACAACTCGATTCGAATTCCTAGTGGACATCTTGGGTCGAGGTGTGGCAATTTGGTGTCAGAGCATAAGTTGGGCAGTATTGCATCCATCACATGTGTGATGTAAGTTTTTTAGGTTTTTGGACCTAAATATCGAATCATGCCACCTCGTCGAATACGAAAAATGTGTTAGTTTTTCCTAAGTTTTGGGCAGTTTTGCCGACTTGTCAATCTTTAGAAGATCATTTTGGCGAGATTCTCTAAACTTTAGGCAAAGAATTTTCCTATCAAGGAAAGATGTAGATTTGAGACTAGTTGGTGGCTGTCGCCAGGGCTTTATAGGTCAATCCCATCATCACTATTTGGCCATCAATATCAAACCTTTCGAGGATAGGAAAATCAGAAATAGTTTTGGTTCCTTGGTAATGTCTGGAAGAGTATCACCCATTAGAATTCCTGTGAAGTCTACTTTTGTCAGGACCCCAGTAATGTTTCGAGTGACAATGTGGTGTTACACCGGTAGCACTCGAAAAAAAAAAACCTCTTGGAATAATCATTTTTGGTCCCTGATAACATTTATCTTTCCATAGGTACTACAGATCATTCTAGATCTTCAGGAAGAAGATCGACTTCCGTTTAAGCCTGTCCTTAGGTAAATTGTTTGGAATTCTTTCTCTGGCCTTAGGACGTTTCAACCCACGCTACTTTCCGAGTTTTTCTGGATGCCGTACTCATTATCTCGATGAGTATAGGCACAAGTGTACCAGTTATTACACCTACGGTTAGTAGAAATCCCTGAAGTAGAAAGTATTATCCCTAGAATATTTTGAATATCGAGAAAACTATGAAGACCTTTTAGTCCGTACTGTGGAGGGGGTTAGTAGCTTAGCACATTTCAGGGAGGTATGCCTTTGGCATCCTTTCTCGAAATTTTACTTGGAAAACTTTTCGGTAACAGATGTTATTCTCATTAATTTTCAAAGGAGTTGAGATTCTTGTTGTTGTTGAAGTTGGACTTGGATTGAGAAGATGTAATTTATTTTGGATAAACATAATCCTTAAATTTTGCATAAGCCTGATACTCAGTGTATTATGGCTTGAGATTCCACCGTGGTCCTAGTTGTACGAAGATCAGGCTTTGCTCTGAATTTCTCTAGAACTTTGACAATCTTCACAAAGGGTGTGAATTACGAAATGGTTTTGGCTTTGTCAAATCTTATAAGCAGTTCTTAACTATTTGTGAGCTTAGATTTTTTTTTCGTTATGGCTAAGAACGGGTCAACTTGACTGTGATGATTAATCAAACAATCATAAGCAGTGACTTGTATTTCTGCATCTTCACCTTCCTTCGCTTGTTGTTTCTCACTGTAAACTGGAAACATGCCTGAACTTTACAACGAAAGTCGTATTCAGGTAGTTAGCTGATTGCATCACCATCTTATTGTAATTCCTTGACATTACATCGTACTCTAGTAGTGCTTTTCAACGTTGTGTGTTTGTCTTAACGCATATTTTCACTGCTTCACTCAGGACCTTTTGTTCTTGAGTACGCATACTTCGAAACATTTCTAGCAAATTTGTTTGGTGCACTTGGGAAAGGTACGCAGCGCAGTCGAGATGAGAATAGGACGATATTTACACTTCTAGCGAAAAGGTGTGCACTCTCTTGGGGTTTACAAGTTGATCACTTGCTAGTCCTTCTTTCTACCAACAATTAACTTGTTTGACTAGAAATCTGCAACTTATCAAAAATGTAGATGTAGTTTGAACACTATAATAACTCCCAAGAGTTACTGTTTGTTGGAAAAGGTGATTTTCTTGTTGTCTGTTTGCTTGGTTCAAGTTTTGGGTTTACTATTAACATGGTAGCCATTTTCCCTTGAATCCCAAGGTATAGTTTTCAAATAGATTTGTTGTTGGCATTATGAGAAAGCTGTTTCTAGACTCTTATACAAGTTTAGGCAAACAGAACCTGACCAGATTATCATCTAGATATGTGTATTTTGTAGTTCCCCATGCTATGTGTCTTATTTCCAAGTGTTTTGGGAAACCTTCTTAAAGGCCAAGTGTAGTAAGTTGTATTTGACTACATTAATCCCTCAGACTAATGGCTAGTCTGAGCTATTTATCCGGGCCTTCATGGTGAGTTACGTTTATTTATTAATCTATGATTATAGCATGATCGTATATGACATTTATCTCTGCTAGAAATGCTTGTAAGTACGGTTACAAAATTTTGGTCCTTGTTGTGACATTATTGAGATTTGGGAATGGAGATTCTTTACTTAGCACTTGTTGACAGATGAGTTTTACGAACAAGTGTTCAATTGTGAGAGTTCACAATATAGAATTGTTTTATTACTATTGTTACCCAAGGAGGGTAGTGCGTGAGCACGATCGAGACTTTGATTATACATTGTTATATATTTTCCAATGGGGGCATGATTGTAATATTGCTCCCTCGGGAATTTGTTGCTTGCTTGTCATGCCAACAGTGAGTTGTTGATATCGCGGGCTGTAGACCGTAATATCAATAACCTATTTGTTGGATTTGTTGAGTAAGTAAATAGTTAGACCTTTTATGTTAGTGTACTTATTGTAGTATTCGTTGCTTCCACTTGCTTATTACTTGGGCTCGACCCAAGGATGCTATGTACTTACTTTTGAGTACACAACTTTCGATTGCGTAGTTGAAATGCTATTTTTAGTTTTAAGTATCAATACAACTATTCTAACCTTATGTTGCTATATATATATTTTTTTTTTGTTTTTTTTTTTTGACATGATGTTAGTACATATAAATATTTTTGGCACTTTCTTTTTTAGAAAACTATTATATTATAGGATGGTACTGAAGAAGAAAGAGAGTATGAGTTTGAGGCAGAAATAATGCACTCTAAATTGCAACAGAGCGGCATTTTCCTTTTTGATGTAACCTCTCTCACTTAATTTCTTCGTTACGTACATATATTTTATTCTTCCTATCTTCGAAGTTTGTGAAGCAAATGATTTTAAATTTTGGGGATGAAATTTTCTTAAGGGGGTAGATTGTAACAGCCTGTCTCTAAAACTTATGATTTTTATAATTTTAATAAGTGAATTTATGAAAATGCCCTTCGAGGCAGAATATTGACTTTTGTTGACTACCTTGTCATGTCACGTAAGACTCATTTTCTTAGCGTATCCTCATAGTACTCATTGCTATGGACCCGTGAGCGCAAACGGAGAACAATTTGGAGTTATAACGAGAGAGTTATTAACGTTTAAAGTTAGAGATAAAATGGTAATTTTAATTGATTCGGAAAGCTCCAGATTTTTGGAGCAAATATCTGTGAAGCCACATGTGTGGCTAGGAGGAAAGGGAAGAAAGAAATGGATGGCTGGGATGTGAAGGAGAGAAGAGAAAAAAGAGGAGGGGTAGGATCAGACCCAATCAGAAAATAGAGTAAGGAGGGAAAGGAGGGAACAAATCTCGCCTCTTTTTTGGACCCGTGCGCCCATGCCACCCAACCCGTTCAGCCAGGGTTATTCCGGCCAATTTCCACCCATTTTCCAGCGATTCATATCAAATTAACACTTAGGAAACACTCAATGACCTTCGCTCTACCAATTACAACCCAAAATTTATGGAGTTTGCCTTTGATTTGTTGAAAACTGTACCCATGGGCGCGATGAATCCGTGTCTTTGATCCTCCAAATCTAAAATGATTTCATCCAATTACTGCCACCATTAGACTCTCCTTGAGGTCTGGAACAAAGCCCAAACATTGGTTGGGGCATCGAAGTTGCTATGGAGGTCGAATTGAAACACACATATTTCTAGGGGTTTCCAACGGGTTCGAGTGAGATTGGAGCCTTTCTAGGACAAATTGTACTTGGCTTCAGGTATAAACTTTGCTATACTCTTTGAGATCTTGATTTTTAGAATTTTTTAGAATTTTTAAAAATAGTTGAATTTTCCGGTGAGTCGGGGCAGCCGACCGCCACCCACGGCGGCGCGTGTCCAGGGGGTCATCCATGCTATTCTTAGGTTAAATTAGATGCCTAGAATTCAGTTCTGACAATAGTATGACGTAGGTTGATCGTTAGAACCTAAATTCTCTACCATACGTGATTAGGTCATTATATGAATCGACGATCCAACCGTTGGATCGTCATCAAACTTTAATAGGTTATTTTTCGTAATATTTGAGGATTATAGGAACTTACGGATCGGGAATCCGATGCACGGATCTTTCCAAACTTGATTTGTAAGTTCGTAAAAAAAATTGTGAACCGTCACTTGGTTTTGGCAATTGACAAAGATCCGATCGTTGAATCGTCCCAAAACTTTAGGATATTGTTCTAGAATTATAATGTGGATCTTTGGAAGTAACGGATTGGAAATCCGTGATGCGGCCCTTCCATATCGAATTATGTAGGGATGTGTTTTACGTAAATTATGTGTTCTATTGTTATAAACTCTGAGACGTGATTTGATAATTGTTCTAGGCGACGATGGTCTGTGATGTCTTGATATTCGTACTAGGGAGTCGTAGCATAAACCTCAGGTGAGTGGATCTTTTCCTTTTATCGTACATATATATGTGATTGATAATGCTGCAAACGCTTTTAATTTGATTTATGCATATGTATACCATGCCACACATATATTTATATAGTCTAAGATACTATGATATGGTTGAGTGTTAGATTGCGTTATGGCATATCTATATGCATATTACCTACATATAATGATTGCGAATGCTTTGACGTACTAAGTTGAACTACAAATGGCTTGATCCCGTTTGAGGGTACGTAGGCAGTCTAACAAGATAGTTAGATGCAACCATAAAATAACCCGAATTTAACATGGTACCTGAATTCTTTAAGGAAAGAAGTTATGATGGTTAACAGCATAGAGATTAACCGTGATTTTATTTTGGCCTATTACCGAGTTCAGTTCCGATTCAGAATGTTGGGACGTTAAAGTGGTTATGCCAAATGACGCTGCGGACGCCCAAGTAAGCTTCAGGTGAGTACATGTTGATGATAGTGATTGTAGTAGGTATGGTTATGTCGAGATGAAATTATGGCTCATTATCCTGGACCTCGGTGTTAGTGCTCTGCTCGAGGATAGGGCCTAGCCTTCACATGATTGTTCACCTCCCGCACCACATGCTCACCTTGGATCCAAGGTAGGTGCCAACCTGTCGTACAGACCACACTTTAGGTGGTTCCGACTCATAGGTGACTTGCGATACTTCGCACAGCCTTCACGTGATCATAGCACTTGAGCGTATTTATTTGCACCCAGCCTGTCGTACAGACCACTTTAGGTGGTTCCGACTCGTGTGCAGGAATTGGTAGATGAGTTATATAGGTGACTCCGACTTATATGATGCATTGTTTGATGAGATATGGATAAGTAGTACAGGTCACTATAGCTGACTTCGACTTATGTGCTAGCATTGTTTGATGAGATATGGATAAGTCGTACAAGTCACTATAGGTGACTTCGACTTATGTGGTAGCATTGTTTGATGAGATATGGATAAGTCATACAGATCACTACAGGTGACATCGACTTATGTGCTAGCATTGTTTGATAAGATATGGCTAAGTCGTACAAGTCACGATAGGTGACTTCGACTTATGTGCTAGCATTGATTGATGAGGTATGGATAAGTCGTACAGGTCACTATAGGTGACTCCGACTTATGTACTAATATAGATTATTGAGCACATGGTTATTTATATTAAGATATGGATAAGTTGTACAGGTCACTATAGATGACTCCGACTTATGTGCTAAGATAGATTATATTAACATGATTATTTATATTGCTAATGAGATGCTACGTTGTGGTATATTTATGGATTTAATGTTGATATACTTTTGATTTCACGTTGATAAGTGGTATGATTAACTGGAAACTATACTGGTGTTACAACGAGGGATTATAACGTTTTAGAAGGTTTTTATTAAAATTTTATTTTTAGGTCCACTCACCTTTGTTTTGTTTTCACCCTCTAGGTTTTATTAGTTGAGCTTTCTTATCGGCTAGGATTCGTGGCAAATCTTAGTATTGGGTATTTCTTTCGATGGTATGATTCTCAATTCACTCTACTGTACTTACTTATGCTCTAACGTCATGTGTGAAGTGAGTTCATTCCCACTCACCAGCGCACTTTGGTTTTTAGGCACCCTTAGGTTTACATTTATTCACATTTTCCACATCATCACAATTTATGACTTTGTCACCTTCCAGGTGTCGGCCAGCACAGCTTGATTCGGATTCCTAGTGGACATCCTGGGTCGAGGTGTGTCAGTATCGGGTTACCCACGTGTATACCCAGACCAACCCGTTATCTTAACAGGTGCTTATCGGGTTACTCGATAACGACCCTATTTGTTATTGTGTCAACCCGATAACATGTTAATTTTAGGGGTGGTTTCGGTTCAATTAACGTACCAATTACCATACCAAACCTTTGGTATTGCAAAATCGATTACCATTATCGTGCCAAACTTTCGGTTTTACTGGAAGTTTGGTATGCCAAATAGTTCGGTTGGAATGGTATGATAATGGTAATTACCACTTTATTTCGGGTCACTTTTTTGGGCCAAAATTTGAAGTTTTTTTTTTTTCATCAACCCAATTCAAGGCTCACTTTTTTTTCAATTTTTGTGCCCTTATCTCATATTTTACATGCACAATTATATAACTATGTAGCTAATTCATACCTTTCAGATGATTTAGGGCTGGTTTGGTATTGCTGTGCTTTGAAAAAAAGCTGATGTGAGAATAAGCGGCTGTGCTGTGAGAATAAGCGGCTGTGAAATAAATCAGCAGAGTGTTTGGTAAACTTTTTTGTAAAAGTGCTTTTGGAAAAAAAAGCAGTCTGATAGTGGGTCTTTTCATTAAAAGGAGCACTGTAGTTCTATGTGCTTTGAAAAAAAGCCAGTTTTCCAAAGCTACAAATTGCAGCTTCAGCTTTTTCCTTTGATTTCAGCTTATTCTCACAACAACTTCCAAAATAAGCCATTTTTTTTAAGTTTACCAAACACCAAAAACACTCACAGCTTTTTTTCATATGAGCTTTTTTTAAAATCACCTCAACCCCAAACTGGGGCTTAATCATACTTGAAGCAAGCCGATAGCAATCACAAACAGTAAAAAATTGCAGGCAACAAAGCATAGAGTAGAAAGCACAGGCAACATCACTACAACACAAATCCCGGCATATTTTATGTAATTGACGCTCATTAAATATATATTATTTTATATATATTTCGTGTATTTATAATTTTTTGTACGGTACAGTAATATTGTGGCAATGATATTGAATACCAATACCGTACTAGAAAATTTTGGTTCGGTACATAACCGTGCCATTACTGGTTGGCACAAAATCGGTATGATACGATTGGCACGGTAATTTGGCATAAAAATCCACTCCTGGTTAATTTCGTGTCGTGTTAATGAATTGTGTTAGAAATTGCCAAGCCTAACTTGATATACAATTTCAAAATGGGTACATTTGACATGCAAATTTGATTATGGATACATTTACCATCAAACTTTTCCATTACAATTGGTACATTCCTTTAGCAATTTTTATAGTGGGTACATTTTACAGAGACCATGTATAATCTGAGTCATTAGGTTAACTTACATTTGCCAAGAAAACTTTCGTGGGGTACAAGGATCAAGCAAAAACTAATTTTGCATTTCTAGGTAGAAAGATCAAACAAAAAGTTAAATAATTAAAAATTGGTTATGGACTTCTTGGTTGATATTTTGGGATACAAAATTGGTTATGCCTTAAGTGAGTTTGTACCCAACAATGTACATTAGAACTTCCAATTTGAAATATATTTGGTTGCGTGATATGGGGAGGGATATATGGATAAATTTCTGGTTATATGAAGTACATTTAAGTGTTTATAAATGAATTGTCACGGTGAAATAAGTAGGCAACTTGAATCAAAAACTGAAAATCAATAAAGTTAGAGTCGAAGAAAGTAGTTAACCTGGGACCAGAATCAAAAGTTCACAATCAGACTTGATTTTCTTGAATATTTTTAGGTCATGATCGTGTTTCTACTAAAAATACTATTATTAAATGTCATTCCCAAGTTCTCACATGATTCACGAGTAAAAGGTGCTTGTTTCTTAACATTATGTTTAGATGAAGGAAATAAATTTAGAATTTTAATAAAAGTCAGAATTTATAAATTGACATGCATCAATCTCTTATTTGGATTCAGAAACATAAAAATTTAGAATTTTCACGTGGGATAAAAACTTGGAACTTGAGACCTCTAATTTCCAAGTTTAAGTTCCATGTAAATAGATGTCATTTCTAAATTTTCATGAGTGAGAGTTTAAAACTAACAAATTCCGTTTCAAATTCCATTATTCTTTTACACTATGTTTGGATGAAGAAATTTAAGATTACTAAGGAATTTTAAAATGACAGAAATTTAAATGATGGAATTTTAAATTTATGAATTTTCTTGTTTGGATAACCTAAAAGAACAATGAAATTGAATACAGAATTTGTTGTTTTTAAACTCTCAATCATAGAAATTGGAAAATGACATTTATTTACATGAAATTTAAACTTGGGAATTGGAGGTCCCAAATTCCAAGTTTTTTTTTCTATGCGGAAATTCTAAATTTCTATGTTTATGAATCCAAACAAGAGAATTGGTGCATGTCAATTTATAAATTCTGTCTTTAATCCAAATTCCAAGTTTATTTCTCCCATCCAAACATATAGATTAACCAAACAAGAAAATTCACAAATTCTAAAAAATAAATTCCATCATTTCAATTTCTATCATTTTAAAATTTCTTAATAATTTTAAATTTCCTCATTCAAAAATTTTCTTTTCAATATATACAATACGGGTAATGTTAGAAAGATGAATCATATTTTATAGACTATATGATGTGATAGTTGATGATTGAATTCTTATTCAAATCTTAAAAAATATATATATTCAACCATCAACCGCTACATCATATGATCTATAAAATATGATTTAAAAATATAATATTTCTCACACACATGATCGATCAGTGCATGTAAAGTGTACAAAGTTCAGCAGTCATATAATCATAAAAATTGAAACAGTATTGTAGCATCGAAGCCCCTGCTTAAAAAGTAAGAATATGTCGATCAAACAACCAAGTAATTGACTAGTGCGATTCTTTATTTTTTGTGATTGTATTGTTTTTTTTTTTTTGGTAAAGTTAAAGATACCATTTATTTGAATTATATTTTATAGATTACATGATGTAATAATTAATAATTAAATTTTTATTTAAATAATTAAAAGAAGTATTCAATTACTAACTACCATATCTATAAAATATAATTTAAAAACATGATCTTCGTAGATTTATTCTTTGGCAAAGTGCTTGTATTGTTCCTATCCAACGAGAGTTAACGTGATGAAAAGGCATATGATGAATTAAACAATACAATCACAAGAAATCAAGAATTGCACTTGTCAATTATCATGGTTGTTTGATGGATAAATTCTTACTTTTAAATCAGGGGCTTCGATGCTACGTTAGTCATATGCCTAAGATACATGTATAGAAACCCTTGCGTTTGGATTCCACACGAACTCATTGTGGTTGACCCGATCGCTGAAATTTTCGTGTACGTCTTGAGTTTACGATGAACGTGACATGGAAGTCCTTGCTGAAGAAGTTGCCATTGTGAGAGTGGCTTTTTCAGTAGTTGGTGAGGTGTAGATCATATCATGCACCAATATCTCCCATTTTTCTTCTTCCTCCATTTGTTTAATTTATTGTGTTATAGATATATAGGGTGGAGTAAGTGTACACACAGGTGTTTTCTTGTCAACATGATTGATGAATCTTGATACGAATGTGATTAACTGTCACCAGATGGCTTATTAAATTTCTTATATGAAATTAGATTTGTGGAAAATATCACATTTCTGCAACAACCCATGTGATTAAATACTCTTTTTTTTTTGCTAATTGTTCGATCGTATGATTGAAAACACTCTGTTGCTAATTATTCCATCGTATGATGAGGACATAATTTTTTTTATATTTGTTTTAGGAAAGATAACATACCAACTAATATTTTGATTTAGTAGCTTTTTCTTTATTTGTAAGTAAAAGATATCAAGATTGACTCACACATGGCAATGATGTGCAAAAGTTTGTGTTGAATTTGATACTTATAGTAATTTGTGTTAGTTGAATTCAATACTTAGCAGACTAATTGTGTTGCTAACTCAATCCCTTTTCTCCTAGCATAACCTTAGAGTAAAGTATCTCTTATTATTGTATAAAAAACAAAAGATAACTTGGAAAATCCTACAATTGGTTTCTTCATCATATATATGAGGTTATGAGCCTCGAAGACATGTAGTTACTTATAAATAACATGGTAAGTAAATTTATTTATTTTATATTGTAAAAATTTAAGTCTAAGACATTTGAGTGTACAATTCATTACATGATCCTCTATCACTGTACCGAAGAAGTCTTAGAAGAAAGTTGGGGTTCTACTATAAAATTAATTGACAATATAATCAGTAACCCAATTATTCTCAACACACCCCTTCATGCGTGACAAATTTTCAAGCCTAACACGTGGACAACACAATCGAATAACGTGGAGCACGTGTGACCATGTGACAATCTAATATGTGACCATGTGACAATCTAATATGTGACCATGTGAAGCACGAATGACATTGAGCTTAACACATAGGACAACAAAGAAAATTAATGAATGGCAAGTTGCATGTTCCTTTGGGAAAACAAAGTTGGATAACCCATTTGCTCACTCTGCATGTTATTGCAAATTGCAATACAAGGAAGTCACTTCACAATTCTTCCATCTTTTATCACATATAGAAATTTGGAGTGATGTCATGGCGATGAAGCAACCCAAGTGTGAAGGAAGTTCAATCTTCTCATAAACTAGATTTGGCGTTCGTGTCGTATTTTTGTGTTTGTGTCGTTTTTCTGACATACTCATATTTTAATGAGTCGTAGCGTGTAACATGCATTCAAATAAACAAGTAATATGACCCGACTCGGAATCAACCCATTAATATTAACGATAATATGACTCAACTCTTTACCCGTTAAAGAAAACAAATTTTAAATCAATAAATAATGAAATGAAAAACAAAATACTGAATTATTATCTCTACATACCACATTGTCATATAAATATTACTTTAAAGCATAAAACACATTTGTCTTTCAAGTATTACATACCCCAAAATAAGAGCCTAATACAAAAAATATTAGTACATTACTACAAAGTAGTTTTTTTAATTAATGTAGAAGTGTAAAAAATATTTATAATATATATATATATATATATATGCTCGTAATGACAAGCTCTACAACTTTTGTGAAGAGGTCAACTTCGAAATTCACCACTATAATCCCATAAACCATAAATTTAAATTTAACTATTATTTGTCGTTTATGTTTACGGTCTATTCGTCCCACCTTGTTTCGTTTATTTAGATTTTCTTTTTTTTTTAAACATGATTTTTTTAACAGATACAGAATGATGAGTTGTTCGGATCGTTAATATAATTTTCAGATTTTTACGATTAGTAAAAGTATTACTTGGAGTTTATAAAGTCCTTTAGAAACTATATAACATTGATTCATATTTCAGTTAACTGTAAAAATCGAAACGTGATACCAACAATCTGAACCCTTCATTTTTATGCGTTTCCGTGTTGTGTTAACAAGACATGTAAGAAATTGTCAGGCATATCATAAACCATAGCATGGACCAAATGGTGAAATAAATTCCAAAGTACAGGGGTCAAATGGTCTTTTTCCATGTTAAAAGGTAATTTAGAAATGAGTGTCTTTATTCTCATCCTAATGTCTTATCTCCCCATTCACTTTTTAATAAAAAAATTTAATTACAATTTTGTCATTTTTAAAATGATCAAAAGGACCTTAAAAAATATATAATAATAGGTTGGGCGCAAAAAGGTGAAATGAGCCTTAGACTTACATTGAGTTGTGAAAGGAAGGGACAATAAGTAAGTTGAATTCAAAAAAAAAAAGAAAAAGATAAGGGATGAGGATAGAAGAAATTCTGGAACGAAAAAGTGTGGAAGCCCTTTCCAATTAAGAGGTAAGAAGTTAGAAATAGATGATGATCAGATATTGATGTTAGTTATTGGATTGAATAATCACATAGCAGCAGAGTATTTGGAGGGTCATTTATTTGATGGTAGTTATCGTCTGCGGATACTTTGTTGTTGGGCAAATAACTTTTCAATTTTTTAGGAATAACAGTTGGGTGGGAAATAGCATATTAGGGCATATTTTTGGAATAACAATGGTTGAAAAAAATAACATTTTATATTTTTAACATATCATGGTAGGTGAGATTATAATGTGGGTGGGGAAATCGAATACTGGGGTGGGTCTAGATGCTCTCTTAAAAATTGTTCTTTATCATGAATTTTGTGGTAGTAAGAATCTGCCATCTTCAATCTTGACAAATTTGTACCTACAAAACAATTAACATCTTTGATCCAAAACCAAATCCTCATGCGCATACGAGGTGGGAGTGGGGGTTTGGCCAATGGATCTCCGATGCCTAAGTCAGTAACTCTAAAAAGAGTGTGTTCAGGGTTTGTATGAGTATCCAAAGCTTACCAAAATATGGTGGAGATGAATAGTTATAAGGAGGTGGTTGACCTAGGTGTAGGGTATTGCATTATATGTGGCGACTTCCCATTGGCCAAGGTTATGTTATCCATAGAATGACTGAGGAATTAATTCCCACGATATTAATTAGGAGATAATATATTGGGATAATGGTGTAAGTATCCTTGATTGGCTATGAGGAGGATTCCTACTTGATGGAGTTGATCTTCAATTGGGAATGGGTTGAAAATGAGATTTATAATTAACTGTATCTTTAATACCTTTGAATTTTCCATGCCTCGAGCATGAGAGCTTTAAGCAGTTGTAGTTAGCTACTTTGACTTTCTGGCATGCTGGAGCTGCACATGGGAATATCTGATAAGCCCACCCATTTAAAGAGGGCTGTGAAATCCCGTTCCAGAATTTCACTATCATAATCTACGTATTTCGTATGGGCGGGATTTATAGTATTTTCGTGAATTTAAATTAATTCTAGATTTTAATTACCTAATTACAAAGTTTGAATTTTTTAAAATAATTATTAAATCCATAGACCTTCAAGTGTCTCTCTTAATGTTTTTAATTGGGCTCGACCTCACAAGCGCTTAAGCGAAGGCCTTATGTGAATAGGAATGAGAAAGGAACGTTACGGATGTTTTTAGAAGTTTCTTAAAAAAAAAAAGAAGAAAATTTGAAACTGCCGTGTGGGAAAAAAGAGGAAAGGGGGAAAATGAATCAAAAAGGAGGGGGGAGAGAAACGGGTCACTGAACCCGTGCAAAACCAACAGGCAAAGCCATTGGAATTGGGTGGTCTCCCGGCAAATTTCCAGCGAGTTGAAGTTTCTCATCACTTTGAAATCATTTCTCATCTTCCCCTCTACCTATTCTATCCCAAATTCCATGCAAAATAGCCTTGAAATTGGGAAAATCACACCGGTGGGTGTACGGGTTCATAGAGGACGATTCCCCAAATTTGAAACAAATTTATTCGATTACCACCATCTATAGCCTCTTCTTGAGGTTTGGAATAAAGCCCAAACAACTATAGGGGCGGCAGAGTACCGGAGAAGCTGAATCAAAGTCACCCAAATTTCTAGGGTTCCTACGAGTATGAACAAAATTGGGCCTTTTACCCGCCAAATTAGACTTGGCCACAGGCAAGGTATAAAATATCGATGATATCAGAAATATCGGTAGTCCAAAAACACGGAAATTTCAATGGAAATATCAGGATATTATCGATATCAATAAAAATTGAATAAAAACCATGGAAATTGTAAGAAAAACTTGGAAATTTTTATTGAAACTTTGCAGGATGTTTATTTAGTCAATTATCTATTAGGTTATCACAAAAAATTGGAAGGAAATGCATTGCATGATGGATTTAACTGATTTAAGCTGATTATATACCGAGCTGGCAAACATTGTGAGTGTAGAAAATATGTAGTAATTAATGAAAGAAGTTTAAACACACCATAATCATTTATATATAATGAATTAGTACAATATTTTACACTTTATACATTACATGGTAAGATACATGAGTGACTTAGTACCACATAGAGTTCCTATGAGGTTCAAATTTTTCACTATCTTCATCATCTCTATGTGTAGAGTAAGTGTATTGTGAAGAGTAGTCATCAAATGATAAATCCCCAAAATAGTTTTGCATGTAATTGTTAACATGCCACCCATATGGATCCGAGATTGGTTGACGTTGTCCATAGGCAAAATCATTTGAATATTGAGTCTCAGATTCTTTCCATGAGTCACTCTATTCCATCCCAACAAGAATGGGATATGAAGGGTAGGGATTGGTTATGAGTATAACCATAGTTACAACTTCCCACTCCAACAAAGTCCGAAGTTATAGATAACGAGTCATCTTCTTGACTTGACAAAATCCCCTTGCCTCTTTCTCTACGAATATAGTCCTTCCCAATGACACCAATTACTGGTCCTGCCCGCCTACTGCCATGGTCCTCATCCTGTGTTGCATACGTGAAGTTTGCCTCACCAATGAAGGGGCTTATAAATCCAGGAGGTGGTCCAACATAGTTTCCATATCCACCACTAACTCCAGCTCCACTATATCCTTCATCATTCCCACCTCCAGTGATCTTGTACTAGAGCTATCTTTAGTATCAGCATGATCTTGTGGTTTCGTAGGATTGGAAGAAGGTGGAATTCCAGTGTTGGTCTTGGGCGCAAAAGTTCTTCCAAAGAGTCAGCACTGCTAGATCCCACCTCCTCCTCTAATACTCTTTCTACATTTATCCCTTCATTACATGCTTCTTCAGCAACTCTGGGAGTTGGGTTGCCTTCTTCATCATCTAAATGAAGAGGTCTAATCCATTGATAAAGTTTGTTACCTTTTGTATCATCATCTTCAGCAACAATATCAAATATATCTAGTGGGTCACCACGGTCGACATGATCTATTTCTGCTTCCTTATCTCGAATTTAAAGCTTCATGTTGTAGTGGCAATAAACTAATTTTTCCAACCTACTATGAACCAACCTATTTCTTTGCTTTTTGTGTATGAGTGCAAATGTACTCCAATTTCTTTCATAAGCAGATGAGGAAGTTGTTTGTGATAATACTTTGATTGCTAACTTTCTCACAGTTGGTGCATCAGTCCCATACATGATCCACCATTCAGCTATAATGAAAAACAATGTTTATAAGCCTAATAACTGCAACAAATTCTATTATAAAATGATAGTGAAATATGTTTACACTCACTAGGAGACATTTTTGTTCGAGCAGCAACTAATGTTGGTTCTCCAAAAGTTCTTCTTGCATCTTTAAACCATGTTAGCTTAATTCAATAAATCGTGTTAGTTTAATCCAACAATGTAATTATTATAATTTAAGTAATTGTGTACCTCATTTCCAAATTGGCCAACTGCTGGTGATGCAGGGTCTAATTTAGAGTATACATTATGTACAACACGTATAAGGGTACCATCATTTCCAACACCTTGTTTGTATTGGTATCGAGGATTCAAATAATATGTTGTTCAAAGAAACACATACTCTAATTAGAGAAATAATACTTATGCAACTAAAGAAATGAAATGCAAATTATGACATAATTTATACCTGTTGCATGCAAATCGTGGTATAATGTTTTATACCATCAGTCATCAATTATCTTTATGACCCACCTTGCACCATGTTTTCTTTCCAAGTCATCCTTCACTACACACATCAACTCATATATTGCCCCCATAGTACGATACACTTATGTGTCAACGATCCGTAAAACTTTGTAAAAAGGTTCAAACACTTGGCACACATGTTTTGATTGAGTCCAAAAAGCATGATCAAGCACTATACTTTCCACCATACGACCTGCATTTGAGCGGCTGAAATTGTGGTTGGCCCAATCATCACTAGTGAATAGTTGTTTCAACCCTGCTTTCTTCTTAAGTAGGCTATCTAATGCAATATAGTTGGTGGCAAATCGAGTGGTAGCTGGACAAATAATTTCTCCTTTGCAAAATTCACGCATCTTTGCCAACAACCAACCGTGATTGTAAATATAATTTGTGATCGTTCTAGCTCTTTTTACGATAGTAGAATTATTCTCTCTCTTCCCCATTGCCTCAAACATGAGATCAATACAATGTGCTGCACATGATGTCCAAAACACATTATGATGCTTCATTAACTTTTTTCCAGCTTTGACAAATGCAGAACCGTTGTCGGTCACGACTTGGACAACATTATGCTTTACCATCTCCATGATTACATCCCTCAATAATTTGTAAATATACTTGTAGTTCTTTATATGGTCTGAATCATCAACGGACTTGAAAAAAATTGCCTTTCCCTTGGAGTATACCATGAAGTTTATGATAAACAATCTGATCAGGTCAGTCCATCCGTCACACATGATTGTGCAACCATTAGTTTCCCACTTTGACCTCAACTTGTTAACATACTCGCCAATGTCTTTATACTCCATTTCCAAATATTTGTTTCTTACCTCATAGGGAGTGGGAGGTTGTACTCCAACACCAGCCTGTTGACATCCCAATACCATATTTTTGAAATGATGTGATGATGCCTTCTCAGCAGGGACATTTTCATAAATAAAGAACTTGCTAATTAGACGCCCCATTCCCTCCTTCACATTACCTCCAATGAAATAACTCCAAACACTTTTTTGACGTGCTTTGGATGACTTATATAAACTTGGGGCTATTGGTGGTGTTGGTTGTGATTCTCTAACACTTGCTCCCCATCTCATTTGTGCACCACCACTTGTCCTGGAACCTTGTGCTCTATTAGGAATTTTATGAAGGTGTTCTCTTTCCCATGCTGACTGTTTGGAGGCACGTAATGCTTGTTTGAAATTACGTCGTTCTTCAGGTCCTATGTCATCATCACATTCATCCTCATCGTCATCATCATCACTGTCAACCGCTTGGCCAATGACTTCACTTGTAGCCCAACTCGAATATTTTCCATTCCATGTGTTTTCTTTTCCTTTTGGTGTTTTTTATTTTTTAATAATGTGGTGATGAATGCCTTCACTTCTGGGGGGGACATTATCGCATCGTTGGACATTATTTCCTGGATCTAATCCACTAAGATGGTACTTAAGTCATGTCACTCCACCGCTCTTTGTTACCCGACCGTAATATTTGCAAATTGTGCCATGTTTGTTTCCGTCTATTGGGTCTCCATGTCCCCAAGATGGATCACATTTAGTAACTCCACTAGACATCTTAAACGTACCTCTATTTATTTTTCATGGAAATTAGGCAATTATTTTTTGGCCAAAAAATATAGTAGTGACGGTTATATAAGAGAACCTAAATAAGAAAGTTATTCTACAGAAGAATTAAATAGGAAGTAAAGAAAATGATTGTAAGAATTTAAGTAATTATAAAAATAATATGGAATAATAAAACCTAATATTAATGAATAATAATCCAATTTGATAATAAAATAATAAATAACATTAAACATATTAAAATTATCCTGGGGAATAATTATACAACATTACTTAATTACTTCAAAAAATTAACATGCAAGTATTATTTGGTTCTTATATCACATGCACGGGTCCACACAATTTTTTTTGTTGTTGTATAAATTACAATAATATAAATATAAGTTTGTAAACTTACCTTAAATATAGAACCCTTTGTGTAAAGGCCAAATAGAATCTACGTGGACCAACAATAAATAATAATTACACAAATGTAACAAATTTGGAACTTTCGATGTCGTACGTAGCAACAAAACCTCGACGATCCTTTGCAGCTTGCCGTCTGTGAATAAATGACAGAGAAAGAAGGTATTTAACATTTAATTTGAAGTGGCGCAAGCTACAGATCCATTTATTCTGTTTGAAACTCTGAAAGGGTTCTGGAAAGGCTCTGAAAGGGTTCTGGAAAGGCTCTGAAAGGGCTAAGGGAAGAAGAAGAAACGAAAAGGTGTAATAGAGGTTTTTCAATTTTCGAAGGGTCAAAAGTCGTCAAAAGTTTGAGATTTATACATATAATATATATACATACATACATACATACATACATATATATTTATATAGAGTTTGGGGGATTAAAGATATTTCAAAGGCATCACGTGGGGACGAAATCAAAAGCAACAGTTCTTTTGGTTCATTGCACTCTTACAGTGCATGTGAAAAAGCAAGGGCTTCACGTGGATAAGAAGATAAAGATAGATTTTTTGGTTCTTCTGAGCAAAGTCAAGTCGACATAATGTTTGAAGATAAAGATAGCAGATTATTACTAATCTATTTTGACATTATTGTATTTTACGTACATATTTTTTACCTTACGTCAATATGCGTTTTCGACTTTATATTTTTATAAAGTATGTTTTCTACTTGTACACTGACCGGGAAAAAGGTATGAGCTTGGAGGCACGAAAGATGGAATCATTGCAACCTGATTAGGATGGGATGGCATTTTATTTTGCTTTAAAATTGGTTTTTTGAGTCTTAATAGGTGTGCCATGGGGCCCACCTTTGTTTGTTGTTCCCCGGATGGTCCAAGCCTAACTCGTTTCTCTCTCTCTCTCTCTCTTCTCTTTCCCTCCCTCACACTCTCTTCCTTTTCCTCTTCTTCCCCGAGTATATGTGTTCTCTCATCTTCCCGTCGAACACACACACACACCCAGTCACCGCACACCCTTCGTAGTACTCCGTCAACGGCATCATCATCACCATATAAACCTCGTCTTTCTCTCTCTTTCTCTCGGTGCAGCTAGGACAGTGGAACCCAGGAACTCTCTGGCCAATTCTCTTGATCCTTCTCCGGTTAGGTAAGCCCCGGGTTACCTCAATTCATCTTGGATGTTGTGTGGTTACGATATACTAAGTTTTATCCCCTTTTTTTAACAATGTTTTAGAACAAGATCGACCCAGGGGAAGGCACACCCAGCCCCGACAAGGCCGTGAGTGTCGAGCAACTTTCCGAACACCTCCGACCGTTTCACGGCAAACGGAAGTTATAAAAACATTCATCTCATCTTGTGTTTCATTTTGATACCTAGATCGAAGTCTAGGGTGCTCTTTTACAGTCGGCTGGAGCTGTAGAAGCTCCGGCGTTCTTCTCCGATTCTCACCAGGCCTAAAATATCGCGATATTTTGACGATAATTCAGTGGATAAGTATGAAAATATCACTCTCTCACAAAAACGATATTATCGGCGAAATATTTCCGATAATATCGACATTTCAGACCATGGCCACAGGTATAAAACTTGCTCTACTCATGAAGATCTTCATTTCGGTAAATTTTGGTAATTTTTAAAAATAATTGAATTTTTCCGGTAAGTTAGGGCGACCGACCGCCACCCGTGGCGACGCGTGCGGCGGCGGCCTAACTAGTGGGCTGACGATGTTCTTTTAAGTTCAATTAGATGCCCTGATTTCATAATTGATATATGTATGATGTGGTTTGATTGTTTGAACTTAGTTTCATTACAATACATCACTTGACCTTTATATGAATCAATGATCCGACAGTTGGATCGTCACCAAACTTTAATGCATTGTAGAACATAATATTTGAGGATAGCTAGAACTGACAGATCGGGAATCCGACGTACGGATCTTCTTGAATTGGATTTCTAAGTTTGTAAAATCAAGCGTTGGCCGCCACTTGAATTTGTAATTAACGAAGATCCGACCGTTGGATCATGATGAAATTTTGGTAGGTTGTTTTAGAAGCATAATGTGGACCTTAGAAGGTTACGGATCCAAAATCTAATGTGTGAATCTTTCGGATTGAATTGTGTAGAATTGTGGACCCTACCTTTGACCGAGAGTTGACTTTTGGTCAACATGTCTCGAAATGTTCCAAATACTAAAATTAGTACTACGGGAGACTTAAGTGAAGTCTAGTGACCTACATTGGTTGGAGAGTGACTTGAATATTGTGATATGGTTATTACCTTAATTTCTTATATTAATATCATTTGTAAATGTGCATTGGACTTATAAATATGATTTCTATTGAAATGTGATTTTCATATATTTAGCCCTAGACTTATGTTTATTAAACATGATTTGGCTTGTGTATTGATGATAATGGTGATATATGGATGTTTAATTATTTCTAGTAATGTGAATGATAAGTATGATAAATTTATGGCTATGTGATCTTAGAATCCTATTTGAAATATTATGTAGAACTTATATGCTTGTGTGATATATTAGTTGGTGGAAGTTGATGGTGTAGGAGACTACGTTGTAATTCATAGGGATTAATGTGATGTGGAGAAATGTGAGTGACTTTAATATATATTATATTGATGATTACCCATGTTTTCATAATTATTATCCTGTGAGGATATGTCTTGGTTTTATAAATATGTTTTTTTTTTATTGAATTGTTATTTTTAATACTTGGCCATCAATTTATGTTCAAGAAGTGAGATTTGACGTGTATAATTGAAATATAGGTTGATTTGTATGATTAGTATGTTGTGACGCAATGTGAGGCTAGGAGTGGACTATTAACCATTGTGATGGGGATTTGTTGCTTCGATATTGTTTCATTTCTCGGTTCGTTGATTAGTTCTAAATTTAGTAATTGTGCCTAATTTCCCTTGGTTGAGCTTTTGTAAATTAAGTAGCATGTGCTTGTCTCATTTCTTTAAGCCATCGTACATTATGGTGTTGGCCTTCTGCGATTTCATTGAATGATGGTCCAGAATCGTATCCACTCGAATTCCGTTGAAGGATGGTCCGAAATCCCTTCTACTTCACGATTCTGTTGAGTGATGGTCTGGAATCCTTTCTACTCCACGATTCCATTGAGTAATGGTCCGAAATCGTATCCTGGGTTGGATATCATTGAGTGTTCTGAAATCCCATTCTTCGGAGAAGTAGGTTTGGCTAAACTGTGTCACTCTAGCCTTCGTTTTAGTGCATTGTGAATAATGGTTTTGAGAATATTGTGAATTGAATTATAAAAGCGGTTGTACATCTGTGGGATTCCTTCAAGATTTTCTACGATTCAATTATGATTTCATAGTTTATGAATTTAGAAGATATGGGAATGATTGTTATTATTTTGACCATATTAGTTAATTAATGTGGCTAGAGCATGGTTTTGTGCGTTGTCGGTTCTTAAATATGATGTATGTTGTAAATTGAGATATCTGAAGGAAATCTTTTGGGAAAACATGTTCATTTGAGCAACATCATATAGCATGCAATTAACAATTAAAGGCGGAATCATGCTTGTATGTACTCAAAAACAAAACATGACCATGAAATTCAAAGCCTAGTAGATTGGTGAACCAATAATCAACTCAAAAACAAAGTGAGTTGAAATTTACCTTTGTAGATTCCTCTTTGCATAAGCAAAGGCTAATCACCCAAAGAGATAGGGCCTTCATTCCTTGCTTCTTAGATCCATGGATTTGGATGGAAGAATAGGTTCTCCAAGTTCCCAAAATTGAGAACCTCTAAGTCTCTACACCAATGAGAGATTGGATGATGAATGAGTGACCTTGGAGGATTAGATGACTAGCTAATCACCTCCAAGGTGTTGGCCTCTTTAGAGAGAAAATGGAGAGACAATTCTCACCCATTTTCCCCAAAAATAAACCCTTATTTCACTTAATGAATATTTAGTTATAAAGTCATTTATATAGTCACTTCTTTAAGTGACCTAAATAACCAAAACCCTAATTCATTCCTTATGGCCGGCCATTTAGGGATTTTTGGGCTTTTGGGCTTTAATGAATCTTTATTCATTAAATTGTCATACAACTTAAGTTAATGGGCTTGACGTTCGAAGCCCATTGGGCCTTAAGGTCCAAAACTATCCCGTGGTCTTTAACGAACTTATTCGTTTGATTAATTAACATATTAATTAATCCTTGCCATAAATAATTAAACCATTCAATTAATCTTACTCATTTCCGTTTAATCTCCAATCTCCACCTTTCACGGTGTGCGATCCATTAGGTTCCTTTTAGCGAGGCAGTGGGCGATTAAAACCATTTTACATCGATTGTGAATTGAAACTATTTTCAATTCTCCCTTTAGTGATTATACACGTTTAGGGCTTCCACAAACCATGAGTGACACCTAGCAGCATATCATGGCTACCCAAGCTAATCAGAAGAGGTTTGAGAACCTATTCAGTTTGAGATTACAAATGCAATACGGTCTTTCTCTAATCTAATACTCTTGACCACATTGTTTGGTTTGATAGTTTATTTTCTCATGTCTACTATCCAATGTGTGTCTTGTGCTTATATGATTACCTTGAATGTGATTCGGAACGCATTCCCCAATCTCATTCATACTCTGGCCAGAGATTCAAATCATATCAGAGAGTATTCTCCCTCAAACGGTTTGAAGGTTAGAGATCCCTTGTTGCGCATTCACTTGTCTCCATAGATAAGTGGCTTGACCCCAACGATGCCGTGGACACCCTCCTGATGGAGTGACTTTGACATAATCAAAGATCAAGGACTTAACCACAAGACAACTATGATGCCTCAGGTCAAAGGACTACTTTGCATTATCCCAACCATGAGTTCTCACGTGACATGGAATATGAGAACTCTTCGTTGATCGCGTTCAGTGAACTCATTCTCTATTGAGCACCTACCGTACTTGTCTTGATGTCACACACACAAATGACTCGAGACTGATCACTCTCCCTGAGAGAAGACATAGTACGTACCGATCTTGACGGACTGTCAATGCCCAATTGGCAATCCTATGATCAGGAACGTTTAAGATGTGTCTACGAAAGAATGGTCTCATGAATCTAACTTCATTAGATTACATTCTCCCAATCACATATTCCTTGGACTTTATCGTTTAAGCATATAACATTTATATGAGACGGCTCAAACAATAATCTTTGCCCTTTATATGTAAAACTAGATTAGTTTAACATGTGAAATGTCCGTAAAGTATCATCATATGATTGGCTTTAGGGCACATTTCCAACAATCTCCCACTTGCACTAGAGCCAATCAGCTTGGTCATCTTGATGATACCTCTTCTGTAGTCATTTCATAAATGGCTGAATAGTAGGCCTAGACAGTGGATATCTATATGTGTTATCCATAGAAGCAACCTTGAGAATAACGACGTCACCATTATACATGATTCTCAATCATGTGGTTCAGTCTCTCATTTGAGTTCGGATCTTGATGAGACCTTGATTCCCAGGCTTGAGCTATCGCCCCATTAGTGTCATACACTTTCTGGTTGGAACCGAATAGAGAGTTCATAAATGAACTTTCCCATCCAAACAACATTGTTGTAAACTTCTATATGGCAATATATCTTGCATTCATAATGGAACACACTAAAGTCATTACTTTAATGTTTCCATCCAAATATCTCTTTAGTCATAATAAAGAGATATCTGTTTATCTCTTCATTCATAATGAATAAACATCCAATGATGGATTAGATTCATAATCTAATACATTTACGCTTCCATTACGTTACTTTGATTCTTCCTCGATCTTTGAGGAATTTATCCTTTAGTATTTCTTAAATACTTAAGGACTCACTTGACAGTTGCCATGGTTCTGATCCTGGGCTTGCACTGATATCGTCTTGTACCGTTCTAGGTACAACTCATATCAATGTTTTTCATACAATATGAAATACATAAATCACCTTTCTGCGTATGCATAAAGGATTCTATTTACGCATTATTTCTTTGGGAGTCAAAGGGGCACGTTCCCTTTGAGAAGGGCAACTTGCTAGTCTTACTAGAGTCATCCTTCTAATTGAAGTTTATCATCATATGAGAAACTTCCTAGCATCCATTGTCTATTATTAGGGATTGATATAATCCAATTATATCATGAAATATATCATTATAGATTTCCATCCCATGTACATAGACTATATCTCCCATATACATTCTATCTTCATATAATGTATTAAAGTCATAACTTTAACAAAGAAGTATTCTTTTCATTTCCAAAATTAATATATCATATATATTTAAATTTTTAGGAACATGATTAACTCCCACTAATCTTTTGTAAAACTAGTAAACAAAAGATTCATTTACATCTTTATGAGAAATCAAACGATTTGATCATTTTTCTCATAAAATGCAAATAGCTCCCACTAACTTGCTAAGATCCATGATGGATGGATCTCTACAACTTACATGTCTTGTGATTCATAGTTTTAGACATATATTATCAAGACTATCTTAATAATGGTTTCGAAAACCTATATTATGTCCAAACATTGAATCACCATTTAGTTGTAGCTAGCAATCTTCGAATTAATTGAAACTAAGACTACGTCAAAAATGGTTCCTTTAAAGTCAACCATTCTCTTTGATTGTAGTCACCTTAAGCTACCAATTAGCTATGAAGGTTTCATTATTTCGAGTCAAATGGTACTTTACCATTTCCTTGAGTATATATCGTATATGCACTCAATGTAGTCATAAGGATTTTCATTCTTATTTCTTTCGAATTAAGAGGTGCAACTCTATGACATAGTCATAAAGTTCAAAACCATTCAACTGAGACGGTTTATAAATCCTTATCGACTACCTTGGAGCTTGTGGTATAGGAACTAGGTTGTTATATTTGTTGATTACTTTCTTGTCTCTCAAAGAACCCATTCTTTGAGTTCTATCTCTCGTTCATTTGCTTTTAGGCAAATCACATTGTAGAATTACAATGAACTACCCAACAAAACAACATTTGTTAGTTGGTTTATAGAAGCGATATCCAAAAGTTATTTTAAGGATATCCTACAAGATTGTTATCAAACAAATATTGCTTGTTAGCACACAACCCCAAATCTTTAACATGCTTAAGATTTGTCTTTCTTTTCCAACTACATCTTATGGAGTCATGAAAATATTGGAAGATCTTCTCATTGACAATCATATTGTTTTTAGAAGTATATATCCTATATATGGGTAATAGATAACATCTAACGAACTAAATCTTATTCAAGTTCGTTCTTCTCCTAATGGAGAAATACATTATCTTATGATGCTATTTTCCTTGATATCTTTCAAGGAAACTTATCTAAAGTGTTATCTTTCCTTGGATCAAATCTAAGGAGGTAAATACTTTAGATGTCTTACTCATCAACTTACATTACTTGAATTCTTTGAAACATTTTGCAAAGTATTCGGACTTGTGTTTATTCAAAATAAACTATAGTCCAACCGAGAGTGATCTTCGGTGAATGTTATCCAACATGAGTAGTATTATGTTTGTGGACAAGTGCCACTAACATTTAAGTGAATTAACCTCAACAACTTTGTGATTCTTTCTTCTTTCCAAAAGAATAAAGATTCGAACATTTCGCCTCCATACAATTTTAACAAGAAGGTATTGGATCCGGATCTAACGATCCAAAGCGTCCATTTATGACCAACTCGTAATTTATGTTTTAGAGGTATCACAACTTTAGTTGGGATTAGTCACTACCTTGCAACCTTTTGGGTTTTAAGCATCATTATTTTCTAAACAGTTAACACTACCATATTATCTCTACTATAGAGATAATTAATTAGATTACCATAATCCAATCATTGATTAATAAAGAACATTGTTTTGTCAAACAAAACATTTATCCATTTCACATAGTGACGGAATTTAGTTCCTTAAAATTGGAATACAAAGACAATCTATGTTTTTCCAATTTCTTTGGTAGTTCATATGAGGAAGTAAGTACCATCTGCTTTCGCAGAGATCTACATTTGATTCACGCTTCGAATGTGAAGTACTTTCTCTTCTCTCATTAATCTTCTACTTCTTATTAGCCACACTTTTACAACGATTGTAAAACATAGTCACTAATACGGAATCATGCATTCAAGTAGAAGAACCAACTGTTTTGAACTATTCAAGAACAATTTACAACACCTTCGAAAGGTGTGTCCTTGACACTTGCAAGACATTTCTTGCAAATACCCCTTCCAATGTCCATCCTTTCATAAAGAAAGTTTGTTCCCTTGGAGTTATTTATCTTCTTTATTTGACTTTCACCTTTGACTACATTAGTCATTGTCCCTAAACTCCCACTATCTCTCTTGAAACCTTTTTCAATTGTGTTATACACATCAAACAATTTTGGAGAGCATGTGGTTTTTGTTCACTACATAGTTTACAATAAACTTAGTGAACGATTAGGATAGGGAAGCAAAGGTGAAGTCCTTGCCTAGTTTCCGTCTCGTTAAGTGATTTATCACTTCAACACTTAATGATTCAAAATCATCATAAGTCCATGTTAATGGACTATTTTTGTCAACCAACCATTATGTTCTAAACATAATTACAAACCTTCAAGAGTTGTACAAGGCAACTCTCATTTCTTCATACAACAATTGTAAATGAAGAATCATGGCACATTTAAGTGTTCATGCCTTTGTGCTTTCTTCTCAAGTTCCTTGTTCATGTAACAAAGAAACAAGCACTAAGTGTTTGCATTGACTAAGGGTTGTTCAAAGCAACTCCTATTTCTTCATACAACAATTTGTAATTGAAGAATTATGACATTAAAAGTGTTGTCCTCTTTATGATAGACCTTTTCTAACATATTCTTCTAATGATACATTATCAATAGTAAGATTGTGAGGATGAGACTACTTTGGTACTTTTACAAGCCATTAAAGACAATCTATGGTTTTGTAGTACCAAGTCCGTAAACTAAACGTTCGGTTTTGTCAAGTGTTGGATAGCGTTTGCAAATATATTGGTAATCAAATACATAACGAATATAAATTGATTGATTTTAAGCCATTTGATTCGGGTCTTTAAATCAAAATAGCACCACCCACTATTTTTGGCAAATTCCATATCCCTCATAGGAATTCGAGAGTTTTGGATGAAACTCCTAGTAGGTTATGGGAGGCTCACTATTACCAAGCCCACCTCACGATGATACGATGTATGGCTAGCAACAATAATAATGAGAGAGTACGCTTACTCATTTGCAACTAATGCAAGTACCCATCTTATTTGGCCTCTAGAGAATGTCACCTCACAATGATATGATGTTGGCTCCATTTCACTTAGTTAAGTTCTTCCCACCATGCTTAGTGTGTGAAGGGGTTCAAGAATAGCCTCACGATGATACGATGTATAGCTATCCTCGTTGCCTACACTCACCTCATCATATGTATATGGATTCCTCCTGAGTATAAGCATGCACTTTGTACTCCCCCATGATAGGGTGAAGCCGGTGTACAAGTCATAAACGATTGGATCCCACCACGGTGGAAGGCCACGAAGAGATATTCTAAACATCTCTCGCTTATTAACTTAATATTGGTTTGATTGAGGGTTTTAGGTCTCATCACATATAAACATACATTTTAATCTCTATTAAAACTATTTTGGTCCTATTACAACTATTGGTCCATCCCTTTGTTTTAGTTGTACATAATACTCCCACTATGCTTATAAAACGATTTTTAAAGCAAGAGTATATGATACTACTAACATAAACTTTGCATTCATTTGATGGACTACATAGTTGCCTTAGGGCCTAAGGATGATTATGAACCTTTGTTTAGATTCAACACGAGCCTTGTGTTGAATCTCGGTCTAGGAATGGTGATTGATTTTAGTTACGCGTTTAATCACATTAAGGCGTGTTGTCTTATGGGCGTTGGACCCAACTACTTCATTTTCATGCATATCGTATAAAGCAAGAAAGAAGTACTTCAAAGTAAAGGTGAGCTTATGCTCATTACAACATTTGCATTTAACAAATTACTTTAAAGTAAAGAAGAGCTTAAGCCCTTTTACAACATTTGATCAAATCAAATTACAACCAAAATTTAATCTACACATTCCCATGGTTCAAACAAATTTGAAACGCCTTTCACATAGCTCAATTATATTAGGCTTAGGTTCATAATCACCCTTTAATTAATTAACACTTTAACTAATTAATTGAATGCAACATTTTCATTTGGTTTTTTGTATCCATAAGATTGATTTAAATGGAGCTAAACAAAATGAAAATCCAATTCTCATTTAAAGAGACAAAACAATTTTGTTCTCATCCTATTTGGGCCATCTTGCAATTAACCTCAACTTTTGGGCCATATTGCAAATACAAAAACTTTTGGGGTCACTTTGTATAATACACAAAAGTCACAACTTCATGTAAATACAACTAGAACCCAAACTTTTAATAATGCAAAAACATCATTAAAGGAACAAAACAATTTGTCCTTTAGCGTTTTTGGACCTAAACGTAAAAACGTAAACTTTTGGGCCAAAGTGCAAATACACAAAAGTATCAAAACTTTATGTAATTGCATAAAAGCCCCAAAAGTACTCCCTTTGAGGGAGTGGCCGGTTTTAGGGAAGATAAGGTGGGAGTGTGTTGATTTGTGAGTTTTGTCAAAAGCATGCAAGTGTATGTAAGATAAGTTTTGAAATAATTCAATCACAATTATTTCAATCATCATTTATACAAATATTTAACACTTTAAATACATAATAAATCATTTAAAAACATATCACATATACTTTATGAAATAATTCAAAACTTTGAATCAATACACCAAACCTTTTTGTTCTTGGCAAGAACATCAAGAACAATGAAGAACATCCATGAAAAACCCAAATTTTTCCATGAACTTTTTCCACCCAAAAAACATTCCAAAACCATTCTTACTTAAGGGAAATAACATCTAACCAAACTAGGGTACTTAGGGGTTCCAAAGAACACATTAAAACACTTTTAACAAGTCAAACAAGAACCCAAAAATTCACCCTTTGATTTTGGCCGAATTTTCCCAAAAGCATGGCACCAAATTTTAGCTCCAATATTCATGCTCATATGAACAACATCTACAACATTTGAGATAGCAAATTTTCCAACAAAATTTACTTTCAAAGAAGCAAGAATAAAGCTTGTAACAATTACAACTTTTAGATCACAAACTTATGAACTACAAAACACAAAAGGATTCACCAACTACTAGACCTAGGCTCTGATACCACTTGAAGGAAATCTTTTGGGAAAACATGTTCATTTGAGCAACATCATATAGCATGCAATTAACAATTAAAGGCGGAATCATGCTTGTATGTACTCAAAAACAAAACATGACCATGAAATTCAAAGCCTAGTAGATTGGTGAACCAATAATCAACTCAAAAACAAAGTGAGTTGAAATTTACCTTTGTAGATTCCTCTTTGCATAAGCAAAGGCTAATCACCCAAAGAGATAGGGCCTTCATTCCTTGCTTCTTAGATCCATGGATTTGGATGGAAGAATAGGTTCTCCAAGTTCCCAAAATTGAGAACCTCTAAGTCTCTACACCAAGGAGAGATTGGATGATGAATGAGTGACCTTGGAGGATTAGATGACTAGCTAATCACCTCCAAGGTGTTGGCCTCTTTAGAGAGAAAATGGAGAGACAATTCTCACCCATTTTCCCCAAAAATAAACCCTTATTTCACTTAATGAATATTTAGTTATAAAGTCATTTATATAGTCACTTCTTTAAGTGACCTAAATAACCAAAACCCTAATTCATTCCTTATGGCCGGCCATTTAGGGATTTTTGGGCTTTTGGGCTTTAATGAATCTTTATTCATTAAATTGTCATACAACTTAAGTTAATGGGCTTGACGTTCGAAGCCCATTGGGCCTTAAGGTCCAAAACTATCCCGTGGTCTTTAACGAACTTATTCGTTTGATTAATTAACATATTAATTAATCCTTGCCATAAATAATTAAACCATTCAATTAATCTTACTCATTTCCGTTTAATCTCCAATCTCCACCTTTCACGGTGTGCGATCCATTAGGTTCCTTTTAGCGAGGCAGTGGGCGATTAAAACCATTTTACATCGATTGTGAATTGAAACTATTTTCAATTCTCCCTTTAGTGATTATACACGTTTAGGGCTTCCACAAACCATGAGTGACACCTAGCAGCATATCATGGCTACCCAAGCTAATCAGAAGAGGTTTGAGAACCTATTCAGTTTGAGATTACAAATGCAATACGGTCTTTCTCTAATCTAATACTCTTGACCACATTGTTTGGTTTGATAGTTTATTTTCTCATGTCTACTATCCAATGTGTGTCTTGTGCTTATATGATTACCTTGAATGTGATTCGGAACGCATTCCCTAATCTCATTCATACTCTGGCCAGAGATTCAAATCATATCAGAGAGTATTCTCCCTCAAACGGTTTGAAGGTTAGAGATCCCTTGTTGCGCATTCACTTGTCTCCATAGATAAGTGGCTTAACCCCAACGATGCCGTGGACACCCTCCTGATGGAGTGACTTTGACATAATCAAAGATCAAGGACTTAACCACAAGACAACTATGATGCCTCAGGTCAAAGGACTACTTTGCATTATCCCAACCATGAGTTCTCACGTGACATGGAATATGAGAACTCTTCGTTGATCGCGTTCAGTGAACTCATTCTCTATTGAGCACCTACCGTACTTGTCTTGATGTCACACACACCAATGACTCGAGACTGATCACTCTCCCTGAGAGAAGACATAGTACGTACCGATCTTGACGGACTGTCAATGCCCAATTGGCAATCCTATGATCAGGAACGTTTAAGATGTGTCTACGAAAGAATGGTCTCATGAATCTAACTTCATTAGATTACATTCTCCCAATCACATATTCCTTGGACTTTATCGTTTAAGCATATAACATTTATATGAGACGGCTCAAACAATAATCTTTGCCCTTTATATGTAAAACTAGATTAGTTTAACATGTGAAATGTCCGTAAAGTATCATCATATGATTGGCTTTAGGGCACATTTCCAACAATATCATGTTGAGTCATAATGATTTATATGAAGGATGGAAGGGAAATCTTGATTTTTCATGTGGGTTGTTATGTTACCTTGAGTCTAGGAATTTTATGCTTGTCAAGTTCTATTGATTGATGTGATAATTGGATGGTGTTGGAACACTTATAGGTGGATGAATGACGAGAAAAAGGCTTGGTTGCTGCTGGGCCTTTACGCCGTCCGAGAGAAAGAAGTGGAGGCCTAGGCCTCTTGTTGATTTAGTCGAGGCGCTAACGTGCTGCAGGCTATTCCGTGGGGGTAGCAAGCTGGGTTGTGGCTTGTCGCGCTACTCCATATGTATTTTTTTATTTCTTTTTTGTCAAGTACCCCTTTTAATATTTTTTTTTTATGTCCTCAATGTAGGAATTCTTTGAGTATGTCTCCCTCAAGTTGCAAAGGTGATGAGTATTCTCTGTCATTTTATCATAAAGGCAGATCTTCTAGTAAGGTAGGCTACTTCAAGGCAACAACATCAAGATTAATTCCAACGAGCTGTTTAGGGACTTCCTTGAGACGTTCAGGCACACAATTCCATCTAGGGTCCGTGTGAGATGTGTAAAGTAAAGAAGCAGCCATGAACATGCCGTGGGACAACTAAGAAAGCCATCAAGCTTCATCCTTACTACTTCGTGCTAGGGTTCACTTTTCCTAAGCCATGCTTTTTCCAAAAGGTAATATGCTCCATAAAGTGCGCTCTTGTCCAGTGTTCTCCAAACATGATTCGCATGATGGTGGGATTCTTCAACTTGAGCAAGTTCTTTGACTTCGACCTAACCATTGATGAGTTATGGTATTTCTTCGACATAGGTCCTATTGACGAAATTATAAAACTCATAGAAGACATGTTCCCAAATGGTGGGATTCTTCAACTTACCCTACCTCACACGTCACATGTGAGAGATATAGTTAAGAGTTCTTGTTGAGTATATGCGAAGTACCTACGGGTTTTCATCGATCCTTGAGTTTCAATAATGATCCATGAAACAATACATCATGTTTCAACCAGACCAAGACGTGATACATCAACAAATTCAGTACCAATCATATTGCGCCCTCATCAGATCAACGAAGCATAAGAAGATTGAAGTCAAGAAAATCTGAACCTAAGACACCCATGCCGACCTCTATACGAAATCACAACCGAAGGCAACATTTCAGAAGCTTGTCTGATGAATTGGTATGTGGAAATTGTTTCATTTGCAATGCTTGTAGTTCTCATTTGGAAGTTTTGTCAAACTCAAGAGGAGTATCTAGAAGTATACTCACTTGACCTTAATATGCTATTTTCCCCTTAAATTAGGAGCATTTTCCCACTGAATTTTTGCTACCTGACGAGGTTTCAACTAGGCAACCATCCTGGTTTGGTCATGCCTTGTGTGCATTCTATTTGCGTTCTAAAGGCTTTTAGTTTTAACTTATTGCTACTTCTCACTTTTCTACTTAGACTATGGGTTTTATCCTACCTTGGGTTTTCCCATAGTCAGGTTTTGTGAGTTTTACTACTTATGCATTCTTCCATTTATTTTTAGACTCTCATTTGCTCATTGTGCCAACTAGAAGAGACGACTTCATCAACTATTTATACATCATCACATGAACACCTCATGCACCATCTGTTTGAGTATTCACACACTCAAGGGAAAGTGTTGCAGTCCTAAATTCATTAAGAGTGTGAATGTGTAAATCCTAATAGATTATATATAGGAATCCTATGAGATTCAAAAGATCTTTCCTTGTACAACTTGTATTTCTTGAAGAGCAAGTTTTTCTCTCCCTCATTAATATAAATAAAGGTATAAAGCATGAAAAATTCACGACCTCAAGCCTTTCTCTCTTCTCGTTACCACGGGTTCTCTCCCTCTATTTTCCCTCAAAAAAAAAAGACTACAACAATATATATAATTTCCAACAATGTATTATGCACTTTACACTTCTATCGCAGATTATGATACAGTGCTTGTTGGGAATATAGTTTTTTTGGAGTTTTGTTTTGTGAAGTTGTTCAATACTTATCAAAGTTCCACTAATCTGGGCCATCACTCCTCAAATTTCGGTTTCTTCCATTAAGGATACTGTACTGTACGATACAAAACCGATTTTTATTCTAAGATCTCGGTTAATGCTCTTAACCACTTTGATTATAAACGCTTTACGACCATAAGTCTCTTAAGCAACCATATGATGGAAGTCCAATAAATTTAGAATAAAAAAGCACAAAATTTCTATTTTTATCACTATTTTCTACATTGGTTCATATGCTAGCCAGCTCAACAGAAAATCTTTTGTCCATGTAGAACTACACTCACTGCCAAAATTGATGGTTTTCGTAGAGACGATGACAGATTTCCTGGGTTGCAGAAGAAATCCTAGACCAGAAGGACCCGTTCCACGCAATGCCCCTTGCGTTCAAATCACAGCACAACTGAATGCACAAGACATTCAGATGGAACCTATCAGTTCACTGGTGAGCACTGACTGCAAATATAACGGCCACGAAGGAATGAGAGCCTCGTCTGCAAATTTACAATCAACTCCGTAACCATGGGTATGCATACATTTCTTTCAACGGAGGAGCCTATTATGGTACTCGACTGGAAGATGTGAAGGATTCTCCAAGGCTTCAACCTCCCCGAGAGACGAGGCATAACCTTCTATACTTGGGGAGCTAAGGATGCATCGAAGTTGCGACTACTCTCGGAGTGCCAGGAGTGATGCTAGTAAAGAAAATGCTGAAGGAACATTAGGGTAGATGTTTATACCTGCTTAAACATAGTAAAGAAAAACATTTAGCTAGTTGATTTCTCAATATGAGATATATTCACACACAGAAAAACATGCAGACAAACTACACGATCCTAGATGAGAGGGAGAGAGGGTAAAGAAGTTAATGAATGCATCACAAAGATTCATATCGTACATAAGTATATATTCTTCAAAATTAACAATTAAACATAAGAATCCTCATGCAAAGAGATGAAATAAACCCAGCTTGGGTTACTAGTGTACAAACTGTGAACTACCAAACTACATTGTCCTAAACCTTTTTTTTTTCTTTTTTACATAACAGATCTTTCAACTCCATACAAGCGAAGACATCCTAATTGGAGTGACTATTCAACTTTCAACGAGGGATTTCTACCAATAATGGCAGATAAATCATTTTGAGGTAACTAAGAACTAAGAAGGTTAAATAGTATAGAAGCAACAATAGTGGAAAACAGTTTAGGATTTATGTTAATCAACTTCTGAAACAATCCTCACAGACATGTAAATTTGACTCCCTAAGGACCATTCTGTATTATTATTAGTACTGCAGTCCACCCTACCATGATGTCATGTACATAGAATGACATGTATCGTAAATCTAAGATCAGATACTATCAAATTCATTTCCTGTCCTATAGGCCCCGGTCACTAATGGACTTTCTTATAGTAGGAATGAGAATTTGCATGAATCAATACTCCAAAAACATCCAAAAGAATAGTGCTATCGCAGGCTGATCCCAAAGTTGAAAATAACTTCAACAGGGTCTGACTCTTAATATAACACTAACAGGTTCTAGAGCATATTGACTTTCAGCATATCAACCAAAATAAGAAATTACAAAAATACAGAGTAGGCCAGAGACGAAAGGCTTACCATATGGGGATGCATACTGTATCCACTCACGCCCTCCAGATAGGTTAGTTCTCTTTTGTGCTAGAAAGAACAAGTCTTTGAAATTTGTCGGATAGTTCTTGATAAAGATGAATTTCTGTTGGCTTCACTTGTTTAATTGCAGTTTTTAAATGTTGCATTTTTACTTCTGAGGCATCAAGGCTCTCCTGATAGAATAAATAATCATGGATTAATGAACTGATTCAGAGAAACAAAATTCATGCAATAAAATAAGTAATATTCAAACCTCCATAGCTGCAACGGCTGCTTCTCGGCAGATTAACGATATATCAGCACCAGTACAGCCTTCTGAAAGACGAGCAAGTTCAGATATTGTGACATCAGAACTGCATGGTATCTTGCGCAGATGGATATGAAATATCTCTTCCCGATCAGTCTCATCCGGAGGTCCCACATATAGCAGCCGGTCAAAGCGTCCTGTCGAAAAAAGAATTCTATGCTCAGGGAAATTTTCCAAGTTTTTGGAGGAAAAGAAAGACACTTAAAAAAACTCAACCATCTTGTGTGTAACATGTTACGGGAATGCACCTGCTACCCATGAGGTGGGTGAACGTGTATACAGAAAATGTGTATTTGTATGTGTTTGTGCTGGAGAGGGAGAAGGAGAAGTTGAAAGAGAAGAGAGAGATGTAGAACCTGGCCTCAGAAGGGCACTATCAATCTTGTCCGGCCTATTTGTAGCAGCAATGACAGTTACATTAACTCTTTCATGTAAACCTAATTTTAACAGTATAGATCAAGTCAGAGATTCAATAGCAAAAATGATGATTGCTTAAGTTAGAATCCTGGCTAATAAAGATTATACATATTGTATAAAAAGAAAAAAAAGCCTTACAAACAAAAAAGAGAAAAAGCTTATAATTGTGGATCGAGTAATGTAGAGTTGTTACCAACCATCCAATTCAACAAGCAGCTGACTCATAACCCTATCCGAAACTGAAACTCCATCACTTTCCTTCCCACGAATGGCAGCAAGCCCGTCAATTTCATCGAAGAATATGATTGCTGGAGCATTAGCCCTTGCTTTCGCAAACAGGGATTTCACAGCCTTCTCAGATTCACCAACCCATTTGCTAAAAAGTTCTGGACCCTTCACAGCAAGGAAATTTAGCCCTGCCTCAGAAGCTACAGCACGAGCCATAAGGGTTTTGCTGCATCCAGGAGGACCAAACATCAGGACCCCTGTCGGGGGCTGAGTCCCGATACGCTTGAATGCTTCCCAGTGTTTTTGAGGCCATATTACGGCTTCCATTAACTGATTTTTTACCTCCCTTTGACCACCAACATCTTCCCAATTAACTTTCGGAACTTCAAGTATTACCTAGAAGTTTAAAGAAACAGATTAGAAGTATGAGTAGTTACATGAGTGAAATTAATACGTCGAAAATATGGCACATGATATGATTAAATAATAATAACAGTGAAACATTTGAACTCAAGACGGTATTCTAGAGACAGTAAATAGCTTGTATGTACTTGCAGTTCTTTAACAGCGGTTGGATTCAATAATTTGTACTAAAAGCAAGCCATTTGCTATCTGGTCTTGCATTCCACGATGGCCTCATAAAGAGAAAGAAGAACCTAACTTAATTAAGATAATTTAGGCATACTGGAGCTTGATACACAACATATACTAAACATAAATGACTGCCTGGAAACGTGGAAGTATTAAACTTACCTCCCGCATGGCACTGGGCCTCACTCTCATCCTGGCCTTTTCAAAATCTTCAAAAGTCACTTTCAAGACACATTCTCCTTCAATGTCATTCAGAAATTTATCACCATCTCCATTTGTTCCCTTTAAATGCAAGGATGTCTCTAAAGAAAAATCCAAATGTGAGACAGATGAAGATCTGGAATCTGAGTAATCCATCGTTATGTCTGTCGTATATTTTGAGAAACCAGGTACATTTAGACCTTTAGAACAATCTTCATCAGCAATAGATGTTTGGTGCAAACAATCATCAGAGTATTTCAATTTGACATAACGTCTAAGACAATTGAAGGCTGCTTCATTACAAAGGGCAGCCAGATCAGCACCGACGAAACCATGTGTAGCAATAGCAAGATGTTGAACTTGCTCATATGAAAGAGATTGCTCCATTTCGCCGATAAGAGAATGAAGTATCTCCAAACGTTGATTGGGAGATGGCACACCTGAATGTCAATTTTTAAAACAAAAATAATAATTACATGTTGTTCTGGTATTTGTACTAACTACCTTTCTCATAGGCCGGTGTGGATTGCTCTTCTACTATAAGCGGGTTATTACAAACTAGAAAGTTAGAAACCAATTATAATTAAATATAGATTGTATCAATATTACAAGATAAGGGCTGTGAGATACTTTTTGGGTAGTGGGAGCAGGTCAAGTAGTTCATAGGGAAGCTTTGTTGTTTAAGCGAGCAGTTTCATTTCTTTTTTATTTATATCACAAAACTATTTTTGTCCAGATATAATTAGGTTTTAAATGGTCACGGCAAAAGGGAAGAGAAAATGGGCACAGAAGGGAGAATCCCCTTTTGAGTAGCCTTGTATTTGTATATTTCTTGCTTAAAGATTTTAGTGTAGGTTTGGTCTAAGAGCTTGTGTGTTGAATCCATTGGTATACAAAAATATTTAATGAAAATTCATTTTTTTTATCTAGATCCACAAACCCTGTGTAGGGTGTGGATGTCTTTCTCCATTTAAATAATTATTTAGACATTATTCAAGAACATTATTCAACTTTAAGCAGTCTCAAATCAATAGGGAAAAAATTAAAGGTCCAATGTGAACAATCTATTTAGGCAATCTAAAATCAAACCCAAGGAAGTTAATTATGACATTTGCACCTGAGCCTAAAACAAGTATGAAGACAACCAGAATTCCCATCAGTTTGTCAAACCTCTAACAGACCAACATATTAGATGGATACCTATGGTTTTCTTACTAGAATAACTCCGGAATTATTTAAAAAGGTTTTATATATGACAAAATACAATCAACACTACAAAAAACTTCACATTACCTATTTCAATTTCCCTGTCAAGTCTTCCAGGTCGTCTGAGTGCAGGCTCAATGCTATCAGGCCTGTTGGTAGCAGCAATTACAAGTACACCTTCTGTTCTACTTACACCATCCATCAAATTCAACAGTGTAGCAACCATTCTTTGAGATAGCTCCTCACCTCCTTCTTTCCTTGCAGGTGCGATAGCATCCAGCTCATCAATGAATACCTATGGAAAGAACTAATTAGAGAAGACAGTATAGATATGTGTATTGAAATAACTAATTTCACGAAGGCAAAATCGTGGTAGCATAATCAAATTTATTAAACCCCATTCCTGCTTATATAAGTATGTACCTATAAAACCACAACTCTTCATTAAAGATCTTAAACAGTACAAGATACGTGAACAAGGAATCCACTTCTAAAATAAACTGAACATAAATCTGGAGCAACACCTCAATCCTAGGGGAAACCATCAAGCAAAAAGAATTCCAACGAGCTACAAAACAGAAGCTTTCCAATCTGACAAAATAACAGAAAAAGGATACTTCCCTAAATTCCAAAGTAAGTCTGCAAAAGGGATTCTTGCTTGCATACCTTATTTATTAAACAAAACCTTCTAAGTTCAATAATTCTTTATTAAGTATTCAGCTGATTTATGGCTTAGCAAAATTCCTCAAAGTTAAAGCTTCGGTGATAATTCTTTATAGAAATCAAGCCCTTGTCTGCTGTAAAATCATAGATATTTGGTATAATTCTAGGAGAGCACCTTTTCCAGTATTTAGTTACATTCTACAAGCATAAGATGGCATTTGACTCCATGCTATTTGAAAGTTGCACATAAGAGAGTCTGCAAGTGCGTGTTAGGTTTTAATATACAAAAGTAATCAATAATATTAAATCACTTTAGATTCCAAATTTAATAAGAAGCATACAATTTTCAGTGACAAATGCCAAAAGATAAAGAATTAAACAGTTGAATGACAGTGCATAATTTTATTTGTATGTTTGCATCATTTAAAACTTTAAATAAGTTCTAACCAGAAAATAATAATGGACCCTTAAAATACAAGGCATGAAAACTGAAACAGAGAAGAAACCTAACCACAGAAGGTGCAGCTTGGCTAGCTGATTCGAAAACTTCTCGCAAAGCTTTCTCGCTTTCTCCATAGTATTGACTCACAAGTTCAGGTCCATTGACAGAGAAAAAGTTAATGCCAGCATCACAGGCACATAATCGAGCCAAAGAAGTCTTTCCCGTACCAGGAGGACCATGAAGAAGCACTCCCTTTGTAGTTCGTAAACCAAGACTAATTAAAAAAATATATATATGCATAAGTATATGTACTAAAAAAGACTGGTTATAACTTATGAACACGCCAAAACCAGATGTTTCATCAAATGAACATGTAAATTGGTTAGCTCGTGGAAGACAACAATTACATTTCTTATATTTTCCATTGTTCAGATATATTTCCTACATCCAAATCATTCGATATATACATCATAGGATATTCTAATACCTTAGTAGTTAGAAATTTTATCACTGGTGGCTGACAGATTCCACTTAGATTGAATTTCTTTATGAATGGGGGAGCACACCATTAACTGGTTAGTACAATCTTATAATTACCTTGAACATGTTAATAGCCTTTATATCAAAAGTATATAACCCCCCCCCCCCCCGCCCCCCGCCACAACCATAAGTATTTAAATTAAACAAGAAAGAAACAAATAATGTGTGAAAACCTCAAAAGTTTAGCATCACACGAAAACTTCACTAAAAATATTAAGAAACAAATAACATGTCATATGACATACCTTGAGAAAGTGTCCATAGAGGAGGAAAATATGATGTCCTTCAAAACTGCATATTCTTTAGAAAGACCCCCCAATCTTGAAATGTTATCTCCTGTATTAGCGGCAGGATCATTACATTTGGATAGATTTCTTCTCTGTTGAGTTTTAGATGCTTGGTTTGATGGCAAATGGAAAGATAATTTTGTTTCTCGCTTCACTAGAAAAGCATCATTTTCATAGCCCACTACTTTAGAAGCCTCATTTAGCAAATCTTTAGCATCAAAGTTTGACAAACTTTTAGCACGAATCACTCGGAGTAAACAAAGTTGTGAGAGCATTGGGATGGTGACAAAATTTCCACAAAGTAGACAGCGAGAATACAACCATGTAGTAGCACATGTCTGCAGAAGTCTTTTGGTACTGTCAACCCCTAAAACCTCTTCAACATCAAAAGAATTAACAGATGGCACATTGGGAATGGTTACACCTGCTACTGACTCACATCGAGGTGAAGTTACTGGACTAGTACTAGACACACTTAGCTTTGATCGATTCAATGGTGTCTTAGGAGATGCAGCCATTCCCTTTTCAGAATAATGGTAAGATTTTTCAGCGGAAATGTTGACAGAGGTATTGTTCATGGTTAATCTATTATTAGAAGGAACAATCTCCAAAACTAACTCCTTGCAGTCGTATACTGAGAGGCAATCAACTCCGGTGCTATGTGGTTTTCCTGTCTTACCCAGAAGACCAACTCCAAACTGATTTTGTACAGAGTGGATGAATATTACCCTACCTGATGGAGGACAACCAATTGTATTTGAAAGATTTGAAGACAATAGCACTTCATTCTTCGTAACCTGAGATAAAACATGAGCCACTATAATTCCAAACTTCGGATTCCCAAAGGCAGGAAAACATATCAACTAAACAACAAAGGTTTCCATAACAAATTGTACCAAACTAATTCGATAATTTTTCAATTTTTTCTGACCCTAACTACATGATGCCATTTTCAAAATTCAACATTATAGTTCAAACTAGAAAATCACCATAGTTTGGAAACACCCTTGGGGAGATTAGTAGTTAGGTATTTACCGTCAAGAATTTAGACACGTACTAGTGTCATATGATTTACACTGTATTGCATAGTAATGCATCTCCTAAACATATTCTTTTTCTTGAACCCGTTTTTCGCAATCACCATATCAAATACGGTTCCACATCATAGAAAGAAAAGGAGGAAAAAGAGTAACCCAGTTGTTATTCAAACCTTAGAAGAAGGAAAAATTGTAGCAAGAGCAAAGTAGTTTCCTGCTTCATTAGCCAACTGCCCACAAGAACCAATCCCAAAAGTTCTAGCACATTCATCTGCTAATGAACAGAGAGGAAACCCATCTGAATATCTACTCTTCGAGCTCGGAAGCGACACCTGACAATCAAACCAATGCCGAAACACCGAAAATTAAACCCAAATACAAAACAAAAAAACACTCGTTTGAATTGCTTTGCCAAACGAAAAGGCGAAAACTTTACCGAAACAATGGAGCCAGGAGTGAAGGAAGAGGCGACCATGGATGGCTCTGAGAGCCAAATTTTGCAGCTTTTGGGGTCGTCCTGAACGTCGGCGACTCGGGCAACGAAAGCAGACTTAGCAATCAGAGATGGGTATTTGATCGAAGCTTGTTCGATGGAGCTCGCAAAACCCTCTTCTGTTTCTCCGAAATCAAGCGACCCATTTGACGAGAAGTTGTCGGAAGAATTCGATAGCCTCGATTGGGTCTTCGAATGCTTCTTTCCTTTTGCAGAAGGCATCTGCAGATAGTGGATACAGTACAATACTAACAAGGTTGATTGTTGTTCGGGAGACGGTGTCAAAAGAGTATGGGTCTTTCGAGTTCAAATGATCCCGACGGCCGGAAGTTCACTTGGCAGCAAGAATACGAGTGGTTGGCGTGGCGGTAGAGTCAAAACCTTCAACTGGGTTGGCGGCAGAGGGAGAACAGGGGGGAAAGGGAACTGATATTGTCGGGTTCTAACTTTTTTACTAGGTTGAAAATACCCGGTTGTAACTTAAGCTAAGTTTAAATAATAGCTTCGTCCAAAAAAAAGTTTAAATATATCTCCAAAAAAAAAAAGTTTAAAAATATATATATATATATATATATTTTTTAATACATTGATATTTTTACACTAAGGGAAGAGTTTGGCTAAGCCACATAATGGGCAACCTAATTTGGTATCGAATTTTCCATCCACGAGATTCGAACCTAAAACCTCTCACTTCCACTACCAGACCGTACTACTGAGTGACAAAAAAAGTTTAAATATTAGCTGCTGAGATTTGATCTAACAGCTAATTAGACATCTGCATTGACATACTTCTACCTTTATCTAAAAGAATATGATATAGTGCAACAAAAAAAGGGTAATTCTCAGAGCAGTTCCACCGGACACAAAATTGCCCAGCACCCTAACAATCTACTCCAGCCCACAAAACAGCCTGGCACCCAACCCAAGCCAGGCAACAGACCAGCCCATTTCGGACAGACCCAAAGGCCGGCCTATTTAGCTGGGGCGTGCAGCACACTCGCGATTGGGAGACAAGGGTGCAGGCGGCGAAGCCCGCTTGTCAGCCCACTTGTGTTCACCCAGATTAGAGCTATGTGGCCCTCCTCAATGTCGTTGGATTTCTAACAGCTAGTTTTTGTAGACCGTTGGATTTCCAACGGTAAAAAAAAATTAAATTTGACTTTTAAAATGGACCGTCTGATTCACATATCAACGGTCCACGTTTTTTTCACAAAATATTTCATGTAAATAAGTGTTTGTTTATATTGAAAATAAATATAATTACATCATAAATTACAAAATAAAATGACATATGTATTATGAAATATTGAAACATAATGAAAACATGGGGAACAAGCATATAATTTGTCTTCATTTTAATATTCAACAAGTTTCTTACAATTTATTAAAAAAATTGCAAAATGATAGTTATCTATTTTCTGTCTAAGTGAGTCGGAACATAAGCGGGTGTTTAGGCGTGTCTGGGCGGGCTAGGGGGGTTGCCTAGGGAGTTTAGGTGGGCACCTCAGAAGGTTTAGGGGCCATTTCTAAATTTTCAAACGTATAGGCATTAATTGGAGCAGTGGCCAACCGCCTAGCGCCTAGGCAAGGCCTAGACAGTGCCAAGGATTTTTAGAACAGTGACTTAAAGTGATAATTCTATGACACTTTCGTACATCTGTTGAGTTATATGTTAAAACAACTATTAACTTGTGATGTGGCGACCACATGACAATGACTGAGCGCCATATATCAATCTTGGACCCATATAGATATTAAAAAAAATTAAAAAAGTGAGCATTGGGATGCGGACTCACTGCTTTCCCTTTCCTTCTCCTTCACCATCCCTCATTCCTCCTCTCTATTCGACAACCACCAATTCTCTATTTCTTCTTCCCTCTTCAAATTAAACCTCCCGTCAAAACCCAGAAGCCAAAAAAGTGTGGCAGCTTCTCTTCATTTTCCTTGGCGCCTCCATCTTCCCGTCAAACTTCACATCAGGTCTTGTAGTAGTTAAATACAACAAACTACCAACAATCTTCCTATATAAACCTTCATCGGCATTCTCACTACCATCAGATTTGCATATTTTTTTCATTTACTACAAGTGGTGTACCAACTGATATGCAATCCTTTAGCCCAAAATTTTCTAACAGTGTCTTGGCGTACTTCTTCTGAAGAATAAGTATGTTATTCTTAGTTTGTATTACTCCTAAACCAAGAAAATGATGCAGAAGTCCTAAGTCATTCATCTCACGTTGTTTCATCATTTCCATTTGGAACTCCTTAATCATGACATGTGAACTATCAGTGTAAATTATGTCATACACATACAGAGAGACAATGAAAATACCTGCATCAGTTGACTTAATGTATAGTGTGTCTTCATTTAGGCTCTTTTGGAAACCATACATTAAAATAGGCATCAATCTCATCCTAGAGCTTGCTTCAACTGATATAGAGCTTTCCTTACTTTGTAAACCTTATCTTCTTGACATTTGATCACAAAGCCCAGAGGTTGTTCAACATACACATCTTCATGTAAAACACCATTCAGAAATGCAAACTTGATATTTGGAACAATTTTCATTCTTTTTTAGTTGCCAAGGCAATTAAAGATCTAATGGTATCCAATCTTGCCACTGGTGCAAATGTCTCATTAAAATCTACCCCAGACTTTTAAGCACAGCCTTAGCCATCAATCTTGCTTTATTCTTTTGCACAGAGCCATCTAGATTAAGTTTAGTCTTATAGACCCATTTGACACCAATGTCAAGTTTTTCAAATAGACGACATCGATGACGGGTTTTTTAAATGGTCTATCAACCATTTCCCAGGTACAATTCTTTTCTATCATTTCAATCTCAACATTCATTGCCTTTTACCATACTCTTCCTTTGATGCTTCTTCAAAACACTCAAGTTCAATTACACATAGATTGCACCTCTCATACACATCACTTAAACTTTTAAACTTAAGAAGATTGATCGTACTCATGTGGACCTATGATAGCATTTTGACTATCAAGACTTGCAGAAAAAGTAACGACTTAATCATTTTGATCATGTGACAATTCTGCAAATAGCAGTTCACCATTTCTTTCTTCAATCTCAGTTGTACTCCATTCATCTTCATGTACTACTCATGTATCATAAGCAATAGGTACAATCATAGTTCTCTCAGTCTTTGACTTCCAATCTCAACAAGCACTTTCATGAAAATCACATCACTGGAAATAATCATTTTCTCAATTTCCAAGTTGTAGAGCTTATAGCCATTTTCACAAGTTCCATATGCAAGAAATATACATTTAGAGCTGGTTTCATGAAGTTTATGTCTCAACTTATTAGAAGCATGAGCATACACAAGGATCCAAACACTTTTAGATGTCTGATTCTAGGTTTTCTTCCACTATACGCTTCAAATGGAGTTTTTCTATCCAAAGATTTAGTAAGACATCTATTGAGAATATGCACTGCAATATTACCTGCTTCTACTGAAAAAAATCTAAAGGGATACTTTTCATAATCATCATACACTTTGCCATCTCAATAGTAGTTCTATTTTTCCTTTCATCCATCCTATTATGTTGTAGTGAGTATGCCACAGTAAGCTATCATTTTAGTCCTAGATTTTCATAGAGCTGAGTAAACTCCAATAAGGTGTATTCTCATCCTTATCACCTTTTAATTTCTTCAGTTTGTAACCACTTCGTAGTTCCACTGTTGCGTTGAACTTCTTAAACACGCTAAATGTCTCAGATTTATTTCTTAGAAAGTAAACTCAGCACATCCTAGTACAATCATCTATAAAAGTAATAAAATACTTATTCCCAACCCTAGTAGAAGGTTGGACCACATATATCTGAGTGAATCAATTCAAGTGGAAATGAAGTTCTCCAGGTTGCTTCTCTTTGAAATGCATTGTCAAGTGCACAACCTTCACAGATAGATTTTGTCACTTTCAACCCTAACATTCCAACCGTCATTTCTTGTTCCTAAAGTTGCTTAAAGGCTTTACATTCAGATGACGGTCTTCTATGTCAAATCATTGCAGATTAACACACTTGGCTCTCCTTGCAATTTACATTCCTGGTTGTAACTTCAATGAAAACTTTATGTTTACTTTCATGGGAACCTTAACAATCAAGTTGGAGAAGGTACAATCATCATAAATGTCCACCTTATTGCCTCCAAAGTTAAGAAAATATCCATACTCCATCATTTGTTCCATACTTAGCAAATTTTCTTTCAAACCAAACATAAACATTACTTTTTTATATATATCTTTTGCCTAGCTTACTTTCAATCACAAGATTACCTTTTCCAACATCTACAAAATGTCTTGTACCCATTTCAACCTTAGCACCTACACTTCTGTCAATGTCCACCAATAGCAACATTACATGCAAAAAACATAGTAGGAGTCTCATCAACATGGTTAGCGTAGTTCACATGTTGAATTGCCTTCTTATCATGATAATCATTGGCAACATGACAAAATTTATCAGAATTATGGCACTTAGGTTTTTCTTTGAACCAACACTCTCCAAAGTGCAACTTATCACACTATTTGCAGGGATTCTTTGTTGTCTTGGAAGTAACTACTAATTTTCCTTGCTGGTACACATGCTTATTCTTCCATTTCTTTCCTTTTATCTTCTAAATCTTTTGGGAATTGAAGTTTCGATTAGCATTGAACTTGTTTTGCTTAGGAGTTACACTAAGACTAGCAAACATTTTCTTAGTTCGATTCTCATAATGCCTCTTAATTCTTTGTCCATATCCTTTCAAAATGACAACATCTTGAGCATGAACAATTTCTAGATCCTTAGTATTTTCAATTACAAAAGCAATACTATTATAGGACCTAGGTAAACTAATCAATAATTTATGCGCAATTCTTTGATTACTCAGATTCTCACCATAATATTTCATCTAATTAATCAAATGAAACAATCAAACAACATATGCAAATAATGATTCATGCTCAGCCATTCTTGTATATTCAAAATCACGGCGTAAGCCTTGTAGTTTACAGACCTTTACTTGTTTGTCTCCCACAAATTATTGTTTCGAGACATTTCATGCTGATTTTGCAGTCTCCTGGGTTGAAATCCTTGGAAAGATCTTATCAGAAATAGCTCCCTGAATGATCCCAAGAGATTTTGCATTTTGACAATATTTTCTCTCCGTTGCAGAGACCTCTTCCTTCTTTTTTGCTCGAACATCGAAGCTCTTCTTAACTATATTACATAGCTTGTAGCTCAGCACCACTTGATCCAACCATATGAGACTTGTTATCGAGCTACCTAGACTCTTCAAAGACTTAGATTTGATGCGACAAAGCTTGATTCAGCTCGAGTTCCTTTGCCACCAAGAATCATAGATTCACACCCAATTTAGACGATTGAACTAGGCTCCGAGGCTATGTTAGTATTCATTTCTGTTTGGATAGACTTCAAAGGGGTTGATGATCTTCGCAATTGCAATAAGAAAATAGAAGGAATGTTTTAGAGAATAATTTTCTATTTTATTGGATTTTGTTTAGCATAAAAAGTGTGTGAGAGTTTTGTTACCATTAGGAGGCAAAGTTATAAAAAGCGCAAGGCGCTAGTCGGACGGCGGCTTGAGGCCTAGCGCCTAGGCAGTCTGGAAGGTCTTAAGTTAATTATTATATATTTTTATTATATAAATAAGTTAGACATAAAAACAAAAAGAAATAATAAAGCATTACCAAAAATTAATAATAAATAAATAAAGTGTCAAGTTGAACTTGGATTATTTCGAACTTGTTGGTTGGCTAGGCGAGAGGATATAACAAATTGTCAAGTTTGTCTTGGTTTTATCATTAAAAAAATATAAATTGTCAAGTTGGTTTTGGTGTTATCAATCATTTTAATATTTTATTAATTTTTCTACTCTAAAATCGTGCCTTGGTCTTGGCTTTATCAATCCTTTTATATTTTGTTTGTACCATACTTGACCAATCCCGAAACTACTGAGCACCGGTCAACTTTATACCATCAAGGACCCAGAAGAGTTTCCCTCAAACCAGGAGGCCAATCACAGCGCGACACGTGTCGACATCAAAAGCCAATCATAGCACGTGTCAACATCAGAAGCCAATCACAACACGACACGTGTCAATGTCAGAATGAAACTAGAAACTCTCTTCTATAAATAGAGATCATTCTCTCACAATATTTCCTAATGTCATTTGTACTAAATCATTCACTAGTACTTACTAAAGGAGAGTTTGAACCTATGTACTTGTGTAAACCCTTAACAATTAATGAGAACTTCTCTACTCCGTGGACGTAGCCAATCTGGGTGAACCACATACATCTTGTGTTTGCTTCCCTGTCTCTATCCAATTACATACTCATCCAAACTAGTGATCGGAGCAATCTAGCGAAGGTCACAAACTTAACATTTTCTGTTGTACCAAAGTCCCCACTGATTTTGTGCATCAACATTTGGCGCCGTATGTGGGAACGACACTTATTCCCACTCTCTTCAGCTTTGCCAAGCTGGTTTCCACCATTCGTACACTCTCTTTTGACTAGGCATCCTTTTCCAACATGGGGAGCGAAGGAAGCCACAGCACACAGAATGACACCCATCTTGCACCTAGTGCAAAGCAACGAAAGAATGAAGGAAAAAAGGTTTCTCTTCAAGCTAAAGTCGATGAGCTAGAAGCTCAAAACAATAAGATAGCAATGAAGAATGAGGTCCTCCAGGAGTAGTATGAGAAGCTCTTTGAGACGCTCCACGAAACTAGGCGTACTCAAACACACGAGCTTGTTGCCCCTGTAGACATCAACCATCATCTAGGTGCTCCCCAACACGGAAGGTCACCTCTCTTCAACATGGGTATCCCTAATGAGGAGCGAGCTAATCATAAAAACATTGATCAACATGAGACTTTTCTCAACCAGATGCTTCAACCCAAAGTAGAAGAAGTGGAGGAAGACACATCCTTGCAGAAGGTTTGGAAGGATCGAAAGTCATTTATCGTGACTGCCAAGACTTCCTAAAGCAACGTCAAGAGAATCCCCTCCACATATTCTCGAAGATCAATGACCCAAAGGTTTCTAAAAGACTCAGTCCCCTCCTACGACCCAGGCCAGCTGCTAATCTAGGGAAGGACCGACAGTTCCCAGAGGAACATGAAGGTAAAGGGGACTCTGAGGTATTCCGACAGACTCGCCCTAGAAGTTAGTACGGCGAGGCCAAGAAAAAACCACACGCCTTTGCTAAAACTTTCCTACTTCCAAGAGGCGATGGAAACTTACGAAAGAAAATTCCAGTGGTATATGACTCCACTTATGACCCCCTTGTCCTACAGCCCCTTAAGGAAGTAAACAAGTTGAAGGCCGAACGTCAGGCCGAGATACCTGATTAGAACCAACCCAGGCCTAGCCCTCTCATAAGAAGGATCATCGACACCCCCCTTCAAGCGAAGATAAAACAAAAACTTTGTTCACAACTATATACTGGAATGGAGGACCCAATTGAACATCTTCACATCTTTGAGTCCACCATGGCATATCGGATGCACACCGACGAAGAGCGATGTCTTATCTTCCCCTCCACCTTCTCTGGCGTCTTCCACCTGAAACAGTAGACTCATTTGAGGAATTGAGGAAACTGTTTGTCTCTCAACACATCTTCCAAACCAATCATTTGCATTCTACAGATGACTTGTACACTATTCACCAAAAGCCGGACGAGTCACTAAGAGAGTATGCCAGTCGCTTCAGCCATGAGTATTCTCGCTACGCTGAGGCAGATGACAAGACCGCCTTCAAGTTCTTCACGGCAGGCCTACGTGATTTTTCTACAAGTACATGATTAATGCCAACACTTTGAAGACTTACTCTGAGGTGATGGCACAGGCTTACAATCACGCCTCCGTTGAAGTAAAGAAATAACAAGGGAACCCCCATATGGTTAACCCCTATCAACAAATAGGAAGTGGAAGTTAAGTTCTACCAAGTGAGGAGATATTGGCTATTCAGACACCCATTGCATCATCTCATGCCTCATTTAGCTACTCGCTAAGTCACCAAACGTATCTGTCTCTTGGTAAGAGGAATGATTTTTACTCTCAGCAAGCCCATTACAACAAGAGGGATAAAAGTTCGTATCAAGATAACCAAGGGTGAACGTACCGTCAACTATTATGACTATGGGGCCAAGCCTCACTCTTTCAAAGTGGATGACTAAATACTGAAGAAAATGCTATTATAAGAAGACATACACATTACAAATGCTTTGACTCTCAACCGCTTGAGATCTTTTGTCACACAAGCCATTCAGAAAATATTTAAAGAAGAGAGAATTCAGACAACTTCTTCTGAGTCTTTTCCATTCCTAGCACTGGAACATTTATTCTACGCTGACCTACCCTTATACTCCAACTCAGAGCTTCAGCATGTGTACTTTGACGCAAAGTATGTGATACTAAGTGTTACAACCAACATGGTTCACATGTCAAAAGCATGAATCCCTTCATGCATAGCAAAACATTCATAAGCATCACTCATATCAATCAACATAAACATTATACATTCCAACACATTCATACATAAACATCATACATTCCAACACATTCATACATAAACATCATACATTCCAACACATTCATACCTAAACCCTAAACCAGGTGATGAAATGTACAACCCGTACTCTCCTTCATGCCACCAACCAGGTGATGAAATGTACAACTTGTACTCTAATATCATTTGGCAACTTACCACTCATGTCACCAACCAGGTGAAGAAGGAACTTATCTTTATGCCACATCCACGTGATGAAATGTACAACCCGTACTCTCCTCCATGCCACCAACCAGGTGATAAAATGTACAACCCATACTCTAATATCATTTGGCAACTTCCCACTCATGCCACCAACTAGGTGAAGAAGGAACTCATCTTCATGCCACCAACCAGGTGAAGAAGGAACTCATCCTCGTGCCATTAACCAGGTGATGAAATGTGATGAAAGGTGATGAAGGAACTCACCTTCGTACCACCAACCAAGTGATGAAAGCAACTCATCATTCATTCCACCTACCAGAAGACGAGTGGTACACCTTGTACATGTGAACTCCTAGCATTCACAAATAATAAAAAACCCTCAAGCTTGACAACTCAACTAGGGGAGCACTTATGCCCAACAAGAGTTATAGTTACCAACAAAGTCTAATTACAAGCCAACAACAACTTCAGTGCATGGCATACGAAGATCAAGCTATTCAGCCATCTTGCATCTGCTTCAGACATTTCCCCTCTGTAACAATGCAAACATTACAACTCGTAGAAAGTTTCACATTCTTGATCAAGACAGTGTGAAACAAAACCAATTTATGGTGCCAACAAGAGCTTCATCAAAGGAGTTCAACCACAATTCTCAAAAGCTTCACACACTCTTGATCAAGACAGTGTGAAGCAAAACCAATTTATAGTGCCAATAAAAGCTTCATCAATGGAGGGCAACCACAATTCTCAAAAGCTTCACACACTCTTGATTAAGACAGTGTTAAGCAAAACCAATTTATGGTGCCAACAAGAGCTTCATCAATGGAGGGCAACCACAATTCTCAAAAGCTTCACACACTCTTGATCAAGACAGTGTGAAGCAAAACCAATTTATGGTGCCAACAAAAGCTTTATCAAAAGAGTTCAACCACAATTCTCAAAAGCTTCACACACTCTTGATCAAGGCAGTGTGAAGCAAAACCAATTTATGGTGCCAATAAAAGCTTCATCAAAGGAGTTCCACCACAATTCTCAAAAGCTTCACACACTCTTGATCAAGACAGTGTGAAGCAAAACCAATTTATGGTGCTAACAAGAGCTTCATCAATGGAGGGCAACCACCATTCTCAAAAGCTTCACACACTCTTGATCAAGACAATGTGAAGTGTTTATACCATATTTAGGGCCTCGTATATTTGGGCCTTGGGCCTTGTATTTGGGCCTCACACTAAAGCCCATACTTTGTAAAAGAGGAGGAGCCCCTTATTCTATAAAAGGGGACTCCTACCCTCATTCTAGAGAAGGCCTCACTCTCACTCTCGGAGGCCAATTCCTAGGCCTGAGATCCCCTCTCTCATCCTCAGAAGCTCTCAGAAGCTTTCACCCTCTCCCTCTCTATTCCCTCAAATAAATACATAATCAGTGTGGACGTAGCCCAAACCTTGGGGTGAACCACGATACATCTTGTGTTCTTACATTTCATGCAGATTCACGGTCGGATTTACGTTGTTCCAAGACCATCCGGTTTTGTGCATCAACATTTGGCGCCGTCTGTGGGAATCGATACGAAAAGTTGTGTCGGTTCTCTTTCATTTTTTCATCTCCGTCGTGAATCTGCAAAAATTTGCAAAAACCCAGAAACCAGATCTCAAAATCACTCGTCTCTCTCTCTGGAAATGAGCTAAACAAAAACCCCACTTCTCGATACACAAACACACTTTGTCTCTCTCTCTCTACCATCATTTGTCAGTTACAATCACACCCATCCAATCAGCAGAGAAGAGAGAGAATAAGATTTTCCGAGAGACCTGGGTTTTCTCGCCGTGACTCTGGTTCCAGTGATCGGCGCGGCGCTGGCCATCTACAGCTTCTGCCAGGTGACACCTCTGTCCTCTACCCCATCGCCGATCCAGATCCAGGCCATCATCCACTACGCCACGTCGCGCCAGACCACGCAGCAGTCGCGAAAAGAGATCGGCGTGTCCTTCCAGGTCCTCAAGTCCCACGCCCCCTGCAACTTCCTGGCGTTCGGCCTCGGCTTCGACTCCCTCATGTGGGCCTCCCTGAATCCACGCGGCACGACATTATGAACCTTCATTAGAGAGAAACGCCGCCAGCTGAGCAACCGCCTCGCCGCGAGCATCAACTCTAGCCCATCATTTATGTATTGAGGAACGAGCCCTTATTCTATAAAAGGGACTCCCTCACCTTCAAGCCGAGCCAACCAAGGCAATATAAGCCATAAGCCGAGCAACCTCGCAACATGTGACAATTGAGCATCATTTCAGATTGAGCACCGCCTCATATCGAGCATCAGTTCAAGATAACATCTAGTTACTTCGGCCCACACATGGACTGAATTTCAAGTCTCCAGCCAAAAGACTCTATTGACTGAAGACTTGGGGGACTACTGTTTATACCATATTTAGGGCCTCGTATATTTGGGCCTTGGGCCTTGTATTTGGGCCTCACACTAAAGCCCATACTTTGTAAAAGAGGAGGAGCCCCTTATTCTATAAAAGGGGACTCCTACCCTCATTCTAGAGAAGGCCTCACTCTCACTCTCGGAGGCCAATTCCTAGGCCTGAGATCCCCTCTCTCATCCTCAGAAGCTCTCAGAAGCTTTCACCCTCTCCCTCTCTATTCCCTCAAATAAATACATAATCAGTGTGGACGTAGCCCAAACCTTGGGGTGAACCACGATACATCTTGTGTTCTTACATTTCATGCAGATTCACGGTCGGATTTACGTTGTTCCAAGACCATCCGGTTTTGTGCATCAACATTTGGCGCCGTCTGTGGGAATCGATACGAAAAGTTATGTCGGTTCTCTTTCATTTTTTCATCTCCGTCGTGAATCTGCAAAAATTTGCAAAAACCCAGAAACCAGATCTCAAAATCACTCGTCTCTCTCTCTGGAAATGAGCTAAACAAAAACCCCACTTCTCGATACACAAACACACTTTGTCTCTCTCTCTCTACCATCATTTGTCAGTTACAATCACACCCATCCAATCAGCAGAGAAGAGAGAGAATAAGATTTTCCGAGAGACCTGGGTTTTCTCGCCGTGACTCTGGTTCCAGTGATCGGCGCGGCGCTGGCCATCTCCAGCTTCTGCCAGGTGACACCTCTGTCCTCTACCCCATCGCCGATCCAGATCCAGGCCATCATCCACTACGCCACGTCGCGCCAGACCACGCAGCAGTCGCGAAAAGAGATCGGCGTGTCCTTCCAGGTCCTCAAGTCCCACGCCCCCTGCAACTTCCTGGCGTTCGGCCTCGGCTTCGACTCCCTCATGTGGGCCTCCCTGAATCCACGCGGCACGACATTATGAACCTTCATTAGAGAGAAACGCCGCCAGCTGAGCAACCGCCTCGCCGCGAGCATCAACTCTAGCCCATCATTTATGTATTGAGGAACGAGCCCTTATTCTATAAAAGGGACTCCCTCACCTTCAAGCCGAGCCAACCAAGGCAATATAAGCCATAAGCCGAGCAACCTCGCAACATGTGACAATTGAGCATCATTTCAGATTGAGCACCGCCTCATATCGAGCATCAGTTCAAGATAACATCTAGTTACTTCGGCCCACACATGGACTGAATTTCAAGTCTCCAGCCAAAAGACTCTATTGACTGAAGACTTGGGGGACTACTGTTTATACCATATTTAGGGCCTCGTATATTTGGGCCTTGGGCCTTGTATTTGGGCCTCACACTAAAGCCCATACTTTGTAAAAGAGGAGGAGCCCCTTATTCTATAAAAGGGGACTCCTACCCTCATTCTAGAGAAGGCCTCACTCTCACTCTCGGAGGCCAATTCCTAGGCCTGAGATCCCCTCTCTCATCCTCAGAAGCTCTCAGAAGCTTTCACCCTCTCCCTCTCTATTCCCTCAAATAAATACATAATCAGTGTGGACGTAGCCCAAACCTTGGGGTGAACCACGATACATCTTGTGTTCTTACATTTCATGCAGATTCACGGTCGGATTTACGTTGTTCCAAGACCATCCGGTTTTGTGCATCAACATGAAGCAAAACCAATTTATGGTGCCAATAAAAGCTTCATCAATGGAGGGTAACTACAATTCTCAAACCTTCAAGGCAAATTCAAGACTGTTCGAAGCAAATTCAATTTATATGGTTCATCCAAACCTTCGACTACTACAAGGTATGGCTTGCATCATAATCTCTTGCTCAACAGTGTGGAAGCAAAATTTGTATATGTTGTCTCTCCCACATTTTCAAATTTTTAGTTTCCCAAAAAAAAAAAAGGAAATTCAACAAAGCTTCATCAATGGAGGACAACTACAAATTCTCAAAAGCTTCACACTATCTTGATCAAGATAGTGTGAAGCAAAATCAATTCATGGAACCCAACAAAAGCTTCAACTCCAAAGCTTCACCTACAAAGCTTCAACTCCAAAGCTTCACCTACAAAGCTTCAACTCCAAAGCTTCACCTACAAAAGCTTCACCCATAATAGCTTCACCTACAAAAACTTCACCCATAAAAGCTTTACCAACAAAAGCTTCACCTACAAAAGCTTCACCCACCACAAAAGCTTCACCTACAAAAGCTTCACCCACAAAAGCTTCCCCACCACAAAAGCTTCACCCACAAAAGCTTCCCCACCACAAAAGCTTCACCCACAAAAGCTTCCCCCACCACAAAAGCTTCAACCACAAAAGCTTAAACACAAAAGCTTAAACACAAAAGCTTCACACTATCTTGATCAAGATAGTGTGAAGCAAAATCAATTCATGGTACCCAACAAAGCTTCAATATCAAAGCTTCACCTATAAAGCTTAATATATATATATATATATATATATATTCAGAAATTCAAAAATTCAAAAATTCAAAAAAAACAAAAAAAATTGCCTAGGCCTCCTCTTTTTTTGGGCCTAACAACTTTCATAACAAATATATATGAAGGACGAGTTTTGGGCTACCACTTAGAAAGGAAAATGGTGAAGTTTTGTTACTTTGGAAACTTGGCTACTAGCAAGACACCTCCTTCATTAACTCCCTCGACCGGAGACTTGGGGGACTCCTACCATATGCTATTGCACCTTGATACTCGGAAGTCTCACGACCACTCAGTGACTTGGACTTTTTCAAGTCTCCAACCGAGAAGTTTTCCTTACTCGGGAAATTAAGGGAGCACTACCTCAACCTACATGCTTCACTCACAATACTTCAACATACAAGCTTCAACAAAAGGAAAAATTCAAATAACTTAGTGAAGAAGGCCTTGGTGTATTTAACACAATACGTTGAAATGAAGCAAAGCTTGTTTATTGATATCTCCGATAAGTTACAAATATGTACATATACATGAATCAAAATAAACAAACAAGATGGAGCCTTCACAAAGGTTGCTCAGGAGAAGTCTCAGCAGTCGGCAGAGCCCCAGAAAGAGGAGGCACCAGAGGGTGATTATTCGGAGCTTCAGTACTAGGCAGAACCCTAGAAAGAGGAGGCACCGAAGGTTGATCATTTGGAGCTTCATTAAGCGGTACAGCCCTAGAAGACGAAGGCAATAAATGCATTTGGAACAAACCTACAAACCTCTGATGATCAAGTAAAATCTGACCATCAGATTCTTGCAGCTGGTCGAGCTTCCTCTTCATGTTTGTAGCATAGTCATATGCGAGTCTGTGCAACTGTTTATTCTCATGCTTGAGCCCTCTGATCTCCTGTTTGAGACTTATCACTTCAGCCGCCAATGATTCAACTTGGCGGGTTCGGGCAAATAGGCGTTGGGCCATATTAGACACAGAACCTGCACACTGAACATTGAGAGCCAGAGAATCCTTAACAGCCAACTCATCAGACCGTTTGGAAAGTAGTCTGTTATCTTTAGGAATGAGAAGGTTCCTGGCCACCACTGTAACGGTCATATCATTCTTCATCACAGAGTCCCCAACGGTAAGAGGACCAGTAGGGGATAAGAAGGATGGGTGCCATATGTTGTCTTGAGAAGGCATGGCTGCCTCTTCATCAAGGTTCAAGTCAAAACGACGGTTAGATGGGCTAGACATTCTCAGAAATGATAAAGGATAAATGAGGTACAATAAATCTCTGAAGTAAGGGGAAAATTCCTACAAGCAATAACTATCTGAATGTACTTTTTGCACACAATGGCGCGCAGGGCAACATGGCTTTTGGTTCAAAAACCGAAGAGGCACCATTCTCCGGATTCCAAAAAGGCACCATTTTCCACACGCAACATCAACTTCTCGAGTACCATAGATAACTTTGCCAAAGATCTCTGACAAAGTTTAGACACATAAATTTTGAAGGTCCAGCTACCCTACTATTACCCACAAAGGTAAAGGAACAGCACCACTACTTGATAATTAGAAAGTCCCAATGTGTGTCAACCTCCGTGCTCCGTGGCAGGGCAGATTGGCAAAAATGCCCAACATTTACTCATATTCGAGAAAACACTCCCCACAAGATTGCTTGCTCAAAAATCGAAGAGGCATCGCCCTCCAAATCTCGAGAGCCAGACTTCCAACAGGATTACTTTCTCAAAAATCGAACTGCTCTCCGAATCTCAAGAGTCAGACTCTCAACATGATTGCTTTCTCAAAAATCGAAGAGGCACCGCTCTAGGAATCTCAAGAGCCAGACTCCTAACAGGATTACATGCTTAAAAATCGAAGAGGCACCGCTCTCCGAATCTCGAGAACCAGACTCCCAACATGATTATTTTCTCAAAAATTGAAGAAACACTGATATCCGAATCTTAAGAGTCAGACTCCCAACAGGATTGCTTTCTCAAAATCGAAAAGGCATGTCAGACTCCCAACAGGATTGCTTTCTCAAAATCGAAAAGGCATCGTTCTCTGAATCTCGAGAGTCAGATCCCCGACAGGATTGCTTGTTCGAAAACTGAAAAGAGGCATCGCTCTCTGAACTTCGAGAGCCAGATTTCCTTGGATAAAGCTTGTTTGCAATCTTCACACGCAACATCAGCTTTCCAGATACCACAGACCACTTTTTCAAAGTGCTCTGATAAAGTTAAAACACGTGAAACTTGCAGTTCCCACTACATTGTTATGACCAAGAAGGGTAAAGGAATAGCACTACTACTTGTTGTTAGAGAGACTCCTATATATGTCGACCTCCATCCTCCACAGCCAGGTAGACCTGCAAATAAAAAAATTGCTCAACTTTTTTTCACATCCAAGAGGGCACTCTCAGCAGAGTCTCTCTAAATACTTAGCTTATTTTCCTCCCGATAATACCTCTGCAAACAAGCCACACTAGAGCAAAAGTATCTCATATCATCAGGGTTAAAAGCAAGAGTATCACATATCATGCTTTTTGCCTGTCTTTTCCTTTGGCCTTGTTCTTACCTGCAAGATAAGGAGAAAGAGAGCAATCAGTCAACACTTGGAATCAAGCTTCTAGTTAGAAACTAACTGCCTCTAACCATTTGCTTGATTACTTACCTAGCATTACTCTCGAGTACTCCTCTTCAACATTTTATGCTTCCAAAGAAGATACCACATCTGCCTGAGGAACAGATAGGGCAAGTGAGAAGGATACAATAAAGCATGTGGAGACAAGCGTAACAGAACACATGCCGACACATCCACTACTTTTTCAATAGCAAAAGTATCCCATATCATCAGGGTCGAACGTATTCTAGATTTGATGGACTTGTTTTGACCCTCAAATTCTTGAGTCAGCCTTATACTCTGGAAGAAACCAGAAAACCCTCTAACCCAGTTCAAGAATAAGCTGTGGAAAGTTACTTCTTCAAAAGCAAAAGTATCTCATATCATCTCTTCTCCATTTGCTTCTCCTTATCTTTGTTGCTATTTACGACACAAGGAGAATGAGAATAATCAATCGGAAGCCGAAGTTGAACCTCTGATCCAGGTTGCTTGCTTGGAAGTCTGATTGCTTACCTTGTATGTTACCTCATTCAGCAAATCTCCTAGCTCGGCAACTTGGGGGACTCCTACTATAGGGTTTGTATCGCACTTGACCAAGCCCGAAACTACAAGTAAGCTTCACGCGAAATTGATACATTACCTTGTGCATCTTCATCGGTTAAAGATACCACCCCTGGATGGAGGAAAAGTACTTCCAGAAAAGATGCCACATCTACATATGAGACAGATAAGGCAAGTGAAAAAAAAATTATACTTTGGTACTTAGAAGTTTCGTGATTACTCAATAGCTTGGATCATGCAAGTCCCCAACCGAGGAGCTTCCCTCACTCGGGAACTTAGGGGAGCACTGTTTGTACCATACTTGACCAATCCCGAAACTACTGCACCGGTCAACGTTATACCGTCAAGGACCCAGAAGAGTTTCCTTCAAACTAGGAGGCCAATCACAGCGCGACACGTGTCGACATCAAAAGCCAATCGTAGCACGTGTCAACATCAGAAGCCAATCACAACACGACATGTGTCAATGTCAGAATGAAACTAGAAACTCTCTTCTATAAATAGAGATCATTCTCTCACAATATTTCCTAATGTCATTTGTACTAAATCATTCACTAGTACTTACTAAAGGAGAGCTTGAACCTATGTACTTGTGTAAACCCTTCATAATTAATGAGAACTCCTCTACTCCGTGGACGTAGCCAATCTGGGTGAACCACGTACATCTTGTGTTTGCTTCCCTGTCTTTATCCAATTACATACTCATCCATACTAGTGACTGGAGCAATCTAGCGAATGTCACAAACTTAACACTTTCTGTTGTACCAAAGTCCCCACTGATTTTGTGCATCAACATATTTTATTCATTTTTCTTTCAGTTGTTGTGCCATATTTTCCTCTCCCACTAAATTTCTCTCTCACTAAATTTCTCTCTTTTATCAATCTCTCACTCTACCATTTCAGTGTATTTTCTCAGAAGACTAGTTGTGTCTTCCTTCACCATTGTCATGGCTTCACCACCTCCACCTATCTTTCCCACCCTTCCTCTTCTCATTAGATCAGCAACGAGCGAAGCCGAGAGATGCGACGACGACCAAAAACGATAGAGAGTCTGCAAAAATCTCACCGCTTGGATCGCCGCCCAAGCCACCTAAAACGCTCAGAGAGCGCCTAGGCGGGTGCCTAACTCCTAGCTGATTTTGTTCGACGATTTGGCCTAAATCACGTCGGCTCTCTACCGCCAAGGCCGATTTGTAGAACACTGTTAGAAGGAGAGGGAAACACTCTCTCTTACATCAATAGAAACAAAACCAACGATTCAAAATTAACTCATCTTGTAAGATTACACATGTCATAAGCTATGACTCATTGTATTCTAATCTAAATGAACACATGGACTATGATCCAACGACTTATACTAAATCATGCTATACTTAGTAAAATCCAACCCAATTCGGCAAATACATTTATACTTTCTCCCTTATACGGTTTCGCTTCAGGTGACAATTTCCACTTATTTATAACATGTTTATAGAGTTTAGCTTATTATGTGTGTACAGATTTGTTAATTTTTGTAGCGGACAAGAAGCAACTGCATATGAGGATATATGTAACTGTGGACTTACTATTTCAAGTGAATGATATTATTTCAGAACGTTTCTATTTCACATTGTTCTCTAATTTCACTTGCATTCCACCTTTGGAGATGAGTTCATTCCCCTACTTGCAAATATCATATCTTATCCATACAAATTTCATAATCAAAACTATTCAATTTCTAAATCTCCATGTGAAGTTCATCCTTACAAAAATTCATTCAAATAAGAGAGCTTGGGTTTTCCTTGGACTCGCTCTAAGAGCTTGCCGCAAGGTCAGGACGAGGAGATGTTTCTCAATAGAGATTGGGAGGAAGCCATCCTATCATATATAGTTTTTGTAAATGTGTATCTTTTGTTTCATCGTCTTATATATGGTTATGCTTTTGGTTAGAGTTTCTGCTCGTTATTATTTTGCTTCTTGTTTAGTTGATTACATACAAATTCACCAATTCTTGTACTAAGAAGCAACTGGAGGATGTATCTTTGAATTGACAATTCTCTCCACGTTGAATTGAATGATAATATTTTATTTTTTATATATGTTTCTTCTCTAATTATACTTCGTTGTTTCTATCAATTTGAATCTTCAAACAATTATGTGTTTCAAGAATCTATTAAGTACTGAAGAAATAAGCATGCCCTTTCTTTTTGAACAAGTAGGAATGCTGGCTACTTTTCCCATTTGCCTTCTCCTACTTGCCTTTCCTACTTAATCAGCCTTGCGGATTATCCTACACTCAAATGTATGTATTAATTATGTTTAAAAAAAAATTCTTTTCTTTTCCCTAATGCCCCTAATTAAATCTCATATGCCAACCAAATCATTAAATTATCTATCATATTTGACAAATCTAATTATTTTAATTATATTTTTTTTTTACACAAATTTCATTTCCTTTTTGTTAACTCTCCTTTTTATTTTTGTTTTTTGTCCCTTTTGTTTTTAGGCTCTTGGAGAGGACACTCCAAAGTTCTCGGAGATGTCAATTTTTTATACGACATATACCACAAATAAATATAAAAAAAGCCTTTTGCTCCTTTTATTGGTAAATAACCATTTTTAATCTATTTTATTTGGATGTGCACTACTTACGGACGAAACTACTCCGATATTTATTTGGTTGATGGAAACATGGGCTAGAGCAATGGGTGGACAACCTCCTTCTGTAATATTAAGTGATCAAGATAAGCCATGAAAGCTGCCATTGCAAAGGTTTTTCCCAATTGGCGACATAGGTTTTGTTTTCTTAAAAAAGGATATTAATAATTAAAAGATTTGTCAAATTTGGTAGATAACTTAATGATTTGGTTGACATATGAGATTTAATTAGGGGCATTAGTGGAAAGAAAGAAATAAGTTTTAAACACAATTAATACATGGATTTGAGTGTAAGCTAAGTCCACATGGCGTTCATTGAGTGGAAAATGCAAATAGGGAAAGGCAAATGGGAAAGGTAACTAGCTTTCCTTTTGAACAAGAGAGAGAACATGCCTGCGAAATTCCAATTTATTGAGACTTAAGGATCCTTGAAAACGCTTAAGATATTGATGTGAGCTGAGTACAATAACTGAGTTCCGGACACAAATTGATCGAGAAAAAACGCTGTTAATGAAACAAGAGTGTTTAAGGAAACAACATGAAGCTCGTCGCCCAGCAAAAACGAATATTGTAACGCTGTTAATGAGTAATTGTTCACTCAAGATATGAAGATGAATACTACGGAATCACTCTCACTTGACTTCATTTTTGTCGAATTTTATGATCATTTGTGTCCACCAAGTCTGGTTTAATTCAGTGCCGAGTGATCATTACAAAGTATTATGCTTCAATATGCTTAATCATATTGAAATTTAACTAAAACTAAAAAGAAACTGTTATTAGCTAAAAGTAGATCTGTTGAGAAACGAAACATAAACATCTAAAGTCCGAAAACATGATCATCAAACATAGATAACTAATTAATAATGTTGAATGAATACTTCGAACGCAAATGCGGAGTCACGAGAATAAAATAAAGTGGAACAAGACTAGAGTGCTGAGGAGCACGCTACTAAAGCCAAAAGTGTGATGATGAGCGGCATAACAAGCGACCAAGGAGTAATCGAAATGGCAATGCCTAAGCTTGGCGAGGGTGCAGGTGCAGGGGAGTCGTCAGGCAAATATTGTTCAGGTGGGGCGGCAAAGGGTGGAGGAGACTGCACGATCGGGGGAAGATCAATCACCTCGACAAAAAGTCTCTGCCCGTTCTTGCAATGATCAGGAGCTCCGCTGATGAAATAGAAAGGGCCAGGCCTATCGAGCTTCATGATGCTCTTGCCGTTATCAAAGTCGATGATGGGATTGCTTGTGTTGCAGTGGTAATAATCCCATTTGTCAACCTCAAGAACTGAATCATTCTTGTATGTGAAAGCTGTAAAATAAGTCGAGAAAATAAATGAAACTAAAACAAAAACAAACTTAACAAATATGTTATGTGTGTGAAGATGTCTTCTAAACACCAAACTTCACACATGGGACATAGAGTTCAAGTGATTAAAAGCGTTTACTCATCATGCACTCGAGGTCCTGCATTTGAATTCCCCTCCCCCAATATTGCTAGTTTCAAAAAAGGAAAAACACCAAACACCACCTCTCTCTCTCTCTCTCTCTCTCTCCCCTTAGTAAGGTACCTTAGTTTGTAATCTTGAATTTGTGAAAAAACAAGTACATATTTTGTAGCATGCGTGGAAAAACTAGACATGTTTTGTTAAACCAATTTAAACCAATTTAAACCTAAAGAAAAATCATATTTCAATTTCATCAAAGTTTCTTCAAGTGCAAGAAACAAAAACGTTAGTGACTCACAAAGAGAATCTCCGACATGAAATCTCTTCCCGGCAGCCCACTGAGAGTAGACATCCGTGTCGTTCAAGCCGGGTTGCCTCCATCCCAAATCATCACCCACTCGAAACTCCTTTGCAGCTTCAACTGGACAATTTGTGACGGCCAAGAAGACCGTCAGCGAAGCATGGAAGAGAAACAAGAAAGAAGACATGTTTGGGATGCTTTACAATTAGTTCTCACGGAGAAGAAGGTTAAGAAACAAAAACAATGCAATTGAAAAGTAAGCTGCAAGGAAGGGGATATTAATGCATATATAATACATATGGTTTTGCTGGGCAGGCGGGAGAGTGGGCAGAGAGGGAGGTTTGCGAATAATCATGGGTAAATTTCATGGGACACGCGGCGGACATTGGATCATTTGATGAGAACGTGTAGAGGTAGTGACAGTTAAATCCAGTTACCGGGCAGACTGGGATAATAGGGTTCGGAAGCATAGCCCCATCTTCTGGAAAAGTTCTTTCGTGCGGCTACCCCGACCACAAGGGATGGGGCCGATGCGAGAAGTGGGATCCATGCTAGTGGGTCCCACCTGGTCCGACCCCTTGCCGTATAAAACGGCCGCTCAGAAGATTTTCTCTATGGACGTGATCCAAGCTTGTGAAGTTAAAATTTAATCAGAACATTTATGCATTAGTTTTACCAGAACTCGCACTTGGTAGTTTCTACTGAAGTATCTCTATTAACAAAAATTTGGTCTCCTTGAACTGCTAAGAACCATTTTGTTCAATTAGCCAAGTAAAATTAATGAACTGAAACATATGGAAATTTTCGAAAATTACAAATCGAATCGTACAAACGAATATTGATGGGGGCTTCTCCCTCAGATAGATGTTGCTCTGCATGACCTCCCCCGTATAAATGTTTCCGATCAACGAATACACTTCCACAATGTGATTGCCCGAGCAGCCAGGCATGTCAAACATCATACGTCGGGGAGGATACTTACGATATCACTCGCTGCTTAATTTACCAACCCCGACTTGTGTGTTGCCTCCAAATCAATGATTAATTATCTACCATATGATTCTCTTCACATTTTTGCTCGTAAGTTGCTACCTAAAGCTGCTTCCTTCTGGTTCATCATCATTTCTTGGAACTGCTTCCGTTTGGCAGCTCGGATGTCGAGTATGCTAGGCGGCATAGGTTTGAGGGTACCATGTAACTCAACTAAGCTAAAGAATTCTTGCTTGGTTAAGCTCTTCTTCTCGACAAGTTCATCGACCACTGCATCCATGAGCGTTCGGTTTTTCTGCAAAATCTGCTAAGCAAAACATAACTATGTAACTTTTTTCAGATAAGTAAGCATAATAGAAAACCTCAGTGCAAAAGTGATTCTTTTACGTCACCTCCTTTGCACGTTCATAACACATGTTGACGATTTGCAATGCCTCCACATCGAGGTCCTGAAAATCAAATTGTTACACGTTAAGCTGACAATGGTATTTACAGAGCAAAAACCAAACTCAAAACCCTTATTTTCTTTTGAAATCAAACTCAAAACCCTTGAGCATAAAAGCCAAGTGTGTAAAGAGATATAATTACATTGAGTCGATCTGCAACCCAGAAATTAGATAACCCGTGATGCTTCTCTGAAAGGCCACCAAGAACATACGTTCGTGCTGCTGACCTAGCATTGTCTGCTGTTTCAGCCCATATTGTACTTAACTGTGGGAAAGGAAAGAGAAAATTTTGGATGCATCACCGTTAGACTAATGAGTTCAAAATGAAAAGTCACCTTATATAAAAGATTTAGATCCACACACAATGTCTTAACCATTTTCCATGATAAGTCAGATGATCCTTACGTTACCTTGTAGCATGCAAGTTGATTTTAACGGTGTGCAAGACAACAGTAAAAATGCAAGAGATTCCCCAAACCCATAAATTGAGTAAACCACAAAGGCACAATCAATATACAAGACATACAAAATGAACACTTTATATGAGCAATGCATTTTCTGAAGTTGAGTAACTGTTTTTACTCTATAAATTTTCTAGTTACCCTAATTAACTACGTTTTTTATACAGCTGAGTTTCTGCATCCAGCACCACACAATTAAGGACGCATATGGTGTGTAGGCTTGGATTGGATGAGATAACTAACTAGATACGAGGAATAATGAAGTAAGAAAAAAAGGTCAATATCCAAATTTTGTCCAAGTTGAAGGAGTTAGATGGAGTACTTATAAGGTGGAGATATCCTACTATTTTGTGGGATTAGAAGGTATTAATTTTCTTCATGACTACTCAATTTTCTAGCTTCAACTTGGACCAAATTTGGAAGTTGGCCTCCATTTCTTTCTCTAACATTTCTTGAATTTGGTGAGTTATCCTATCTGATCCAATCCTAGGCACCAAGGATGACCTAAATGTGCATATAAAGGGATAATAAACCTCTTACCTGATCCTTACCAAACCAAAGTTCATCAGCTGCACGTGGTGCCAGTTGAACAGTGATATGATCGAGGAGCGACTGCCGACTTCATGACATGCGAGATACAAGAAATAATTAGAAAGAAACAACAAAACATGAATATATGATGCAATATCAACAAGAAACAGCACAATTAACATATTGTAAATACTAAAGGCAACATTTATTCCCAAGTTCACATCCTTTCAAGGGAACACCATGTCTTATCTTATTGTATTGTTTATAGGATTTCAATTCCTATTTCTGACATGCTTGATGGTACTCACAATATTTATATACTGTATATGGGGTAGGAAGGGGAGAGCACATTCACAGAAGGAAAATACTTAAGTTTTAGACTCTCTACTTATAAACTACATCGTTTCAAAGAATAATTTTTCTCTTCCCTTTTAATTTATAATTTTTCTTAGAACACCTCCAATTCGTACTCCTAATTTTTTTATAAGAAAAGAATGTCATAATCCCTCCCATGTTATTTAGATTCCGACAATTCTGATAATCTCTTTGTTTTAACCTTAATGTTAGTTAAGAGCAACATATATCTTTAATTACCCATCGGAAAAAAAAAATCAGATTATAATGTCTTCATTAATATATGAATGTAGTTTTTAATTAATATTTTCTATTACCAAAATTTGTTCTTTAATATCAAATCATTGACCTAGACTGATTACAATAATTACTTTGATGAGCAAGTCTCAATAGTTAACACTTCTTATCACTAGTAGCATGATATAAATCTGAAGTCCCTTTTTATCAGTTCTCTGCATATCTAATTATATACTCTAATTTATTGTATTCAGTGACTTATTACACACTATAGTTGACAATGGCATGCAATGCACGTGCCAGCATGCTAGTCCCTTTGAAAATTAATGAAAACTAAACAAATAGGGATACGAAGGAAGTCATACGTAAGCATTCCTTCTCTGAACTTGATAGGATCCATTTTCATTCTAACATAACCCAATTCTCGACCAGCTCTAGGAGCAATTGTGACCTGCACCACATCATTAAACTGTTAGGAAAATTCTACTCAATTTACATTAACAAGTACATTTGGAAGAGCATGAATCAAATCAAGGAATATTATGTGAAATATTCATAAATCAAAAAGGACAATAGTTGATTTTGAGTCAATGAACCCAATGACAAAAACAAAAGAATTAAGAAGCCATACAAACTCAATATTTCTAAGATCAGGAAAGTTCACAGCAACAACAGCCATTGCAGCCTCATTAATAGCTACTTGCTTCCATGTATCTAAACTTCTCTCCTTCCTATCTAGCATTCCTCTTTCTTCCATTTGTGCAGCTTGTAATAGGTCATCAGTAGTAATCTGCACATACAACGAGAGCAGGGGTTTAAGAGAGCAGGTCAAAATGTATGGCATAAATAACTAAGTCGGAAGTTCAATCTTCAAGATATACATACATACATACATACATATGTATGTATGTATGTACATACATACGTATATATATATATATATATAATGTGACAGATGTGCATAAAGTTGATATAGTTATATGTATGGATAATGTAGCCTTCAATAGTCTGTTTTATTCACTCCTTTTTCTATTTTCATTTTTGGTGATAATGCCAAGTATTAGTCAGAAAAACAAAATAACAAGGTTTAATCTATAAGCGTAAGTAATACCTCAGTCCTTCCATCACGCATCATGTTGATTGCAGCAACCTCAATTATGTTAGCTAGCTCTGCACCAACCATTCCATCAGTCATACTAGCAATAGCCATATAGTCGACATCTTCAGCCATAGGCTTCTTGCGTGCATGGACCTATAATCAAGACATGGAAACAATTAGAATCATCAGGGCAACTGAATAAGGACACTCTTGCAATGCTATATATCCAGTAGAAGTGGTGCAGGATATAGGTTTGGACTGCTACCTTCAAAATTTCAATGCGACCTATAAGACCAGGCTTAGGGATAAATATCTTCCGGTCAAACCGTCCAGGTCTGACAAGGGCTGGATCTAGAATATCTGGTCTATTTGTGGAAGCAATAGTGATCACTTCCCCTCTTCCTTCAAACCCATCCAAGCAAACAAGGAGCTGGAGAATATACACAAGAATGAAGAATTGACATAAGTAGGAGTTTAATTGAACAAATCAGTATTAAAAGTTCTCAATACAACACTTATATATTCCCTAACTAACCTGATTAAGAGTAGCATCACGTTCCTGTCCACCAGAACCCTTGATCAAACCACGCTCTCTTCCAACGGCATCCAACTCATCAATGAAGACAACTGATGGAGCCTGTGCATATAAACACAAAAATCATGAGATGTAACATTTGTGCACCGTCGCCTCATCCTCTAAATAAAAGGATAAATCAGAAAGGCATATAACTTTCACAACCTATATCTGTCATCTCCTTATTAAACAGAGCAATACCACCATTTAACACCTACTGATACATTAATATTATAAAAAATTAGTACCTAGGCTAGCCTATCACAGGACAGGGTGTGGAAGTGTTTTGTGGGGGGGGGGGGGGGTGGTGAATGTAAAGAGGGAAAATTTGAACAGCTAATGTGTCAACACTTACATTTTCCCTTGCCTCCTGATAAAGTGCTCGGACACGAGAAGCACCAACACCAACATATATCTCCACGAACTGAGAGGCCGAAATGGAAAAGAAGTTCACGCCTGCTTCACCAGCAACAGCTTTTGCAAGCAATGTCTTACCCACTCCAGGAGGGCCACAAAGCAGTATCCCACCTGATTAAGAAATTAATGACCCGAACAAAATAGTCGGGGAATAAGAACAATCAATTCGGAGTGCTTTCAATGGAATCAGAGCATATATTCCAACTAGGGCAAATAAATAATCATTCAACAAAAGCCAGTCAAATATGTCATGAATTCAGCATACACATGATGTCATATACGATAAAGCTATCTAACAATGTCAACAGAGCAGTAGCATAGGTACAACATCTAACCTGGTATTTTAACTCCTCTTCTCCTATACATTTCACCATGAGTGAAGAACTTGACAATCTCCTCAAGCTCAAGCCTAATCTTCCCGAGCCCTGCCACATCTGTAAACTTGACATCCACGCCTCTCTCCAAATACTGAGGCAGCCTCTTATTATGAGCTCGTCGGACACGAGCACCAGACTTCATGAACTGCATTGCCATTTTCAAATAAGGATTCTGCTCACCCTTCCCTGGCTCAATCTCATCCTCCTCATCACCCTCAATCCCCTCCATCTCCCTCTCCAACTCCCTCATTTTCTTCCTCTCCTCTGCCTCCGCCTTTTCGATCTTCAACCTATCCTCATAGTCCTTCTTCTGCCTCCTATAACTAAGCACCACAGTCCTATAAAATATGTAGAAGAACACCAACCCAAGAGCAGTAGCCACATTGGTGTCCTGAGCCAAATTGGCCCATACATTAGCCATCTCCTGGTAATTCCTCCGTGCCTCACGCAACGAATCGTCGTGCTTCTTCTTCCTCATTTCTCTCCTCACTCTCCTCTCCTCCTCTTTCTTCTGAGCCTTCATTGCCTTGTCAATCATCTCTCTCTCCTTCCTCATCCTATCCAACTCCTCCTTCCTCTGCATCTTGAACTCCTCCCTCGCCCTTCTCAACTCCATAGCTCTCTTGCTCTCCTTCTTCGGCTTCCCGGAGAACGACGACAGAAACCGGGGCCATTTCGCCACGAAGCCCAAGTACGGCGTCGGCACCTCCGGCCGTTTAAGCTGCGGAGTGTAAGCATTAACACAGAAAGACTCAATTTTCAACTCCTCCCATTGCTCCCAGAACCTCCTGTCGCTATCCACCGATGGCAAAACGGTGCGTAGAACACGAGAATCTTCGAGAACAACCAGAACAGGCTCTGCCCTTTTCTGCAATTCAATTCCCGGCGGCTTGATGACATGCTTCAGCTTACCTTCCTGACTGAGCGCCAACAGCTGGGTGTACGGAATTCGATTGGAGACGACGGGGAGTCCCTGGGACCATGACTCGAGTTCTTGGGGAGATAAAGCTTCGGACTTTTTGGGGGTGGACTTCTTGGGCGCGCGTTTTTTCTCCTTGACGGCGGCGACGGCGGTGGGGATTCGGGGGAGGGAGGTGGAGATTACGGTGAGAGTTACAGAGAGCTTGAGGAAATCGAAATTGGGTTTGTGGGTTTTATCGTTTTCATCGTCATCGTCGGCGGGTGAGAGGTGGGAGGAGGAGGAGGAGGAGACGGTGGAGGGAGGGAGGGGTTTTGGCTGGGTTTTGGTGAGGGGTATTGGTTTGGGGTATGGGGATAGGGAAGAAGATGAGCCCAGAAGGGAATGGCAGTCCATGGAGCTTCTCTCTCTTTATCTCTCGCTTCTACATTTGATTAAGCGAAGGTTTTGTGGATGAAAAGGTGTGACGCCATTTTTCAGCCTCTTCTCCTTCGGGTTTCTGTGCTCTGTGAAATCTATCCGGAACGAACCATTGTAACAGACGACGAGATTGGAGCTCCTAAACGACAGCGTTGGAGGAGCATTATCATCTTACATGGTGGTGGACCGGTGGAGCTTTTTCTGGGTCCAAAGAAAAGGGAATGATGGTTCGAGATCCGAGCCTAAAATTGCAGAGTCCAAGTCCAATCTCAGGAGCCAGGCCTAAAATGTGTTTCAACAATACTTCAGTGCACACTGCTGTCTTCTTATTTTTACGAGATGAAGCCCATGCACATTTTGTTTTTCTTTTTTGGCTCAAGCAAAGAAGAATTTATTCAAACATAGAAATTCCTTGCGCAACCGTTTAGGGAAGTTAGAGAGAAATATAAAAAGAGGTTTTTTTTTTTCTTTTTAATTAGAAATATGCTACGATAACATATGGGTGAGGAAGAACAAAATAACAAATTTTTATTTTATGATATTTTCTGTCAATTGTGTATGGAAGTGTATAATGGTCTTTTTCTTAGTTTTTTTGCTAAGAAATAGCTCTATTAATAAATAAAATAGTATAGATTACGAACCAAAGCATCTATGTAATACATTGTTCATAATCATATTTGCAAAAAATTAGACAAATACAAAATCGTTAATACATCTAATTGTAATGAAGAAAATAGATGAATATGGTCTCTTAAAGAAACACTAATATGACTATCATTTAATCCAACAGTCAAAAGGTTTTCAAATTTGAGTGATTTTTTGCAAAGATGCACTTTGAGAAAATGCCTAGAAGATGGACAATTGGATCATTGAAATACGATGCGGAGTGGGCGCTACAAAGAATCCCTCAAATAAGCTTATTTGAGAGATCCCTCAACAGAAGTGGATTGTATACATATGGCATATGATATTCTATATTAATCTATACTAAGTAGAGTTAGAGGGTTTGAACCACCCGGAATACAAAGGATTGAAGGGGAAGGCAATAACCATCAGGGCAATCCACCACTTGAAATCTTGCAAATGCACATTGCAGTCGTAATGTCTACGTAATTGTTATCAACTAATTTTTCTCATTTTACTCTTTCTTATTTGGACATCGGTGGCTTCTACAGATTTACATGCTCAAAAGCCTTAATCCTTAGAGAAATCTATTGTCTATAAACTCATCAAGTAACTTAATTATTTGAAAAATGAGTGTAAATATGTAATAAATGAGACAGTTTAACATGCAGTAATACCTGAGTAGCTCCAAATTTATGTGCGTTAAACATGAGTGTGATGATGTAATAAATAAGTGTATATACGCACATCCTCTCCAATCCTTGCCCATGCATGTACCAGTCACATTATAGCAGAAGCAATCTGACAAAGCTTGGTCATCAAGCACCATACATCCAGCATTTTCCATCAACTTATGTACGGAAGAGTTTTTTAGAATTTTACAATACATCAACCCTTAAAACAGAGAGTCTGAGACTAATTAGTTATTTAAGCTAATATAATTATGATAATTTAAAGTGCAAGTGCAACATCAAGCGGAAAATCATCGATGAAACCAATCATCGTCGTCGTTGTCATCTTCGTCAGTTCTTGGAGAGCCAAATTACATTCTGGACAGCAGATAAGGCCAGCAGGAGGCAACTGAAGAAAGTGAAGGCTATTGAGATTGCAACATGGTCACAGAAAATATGCAAGGGTTTACAAAAATCCGGAAGAGCTGTATGCCGGATTCCATTGCGGTTCAGGTTGCTTACTCCTGATGCAGCTGACCCTGCGCTTATCATAGCATATGCAAATACCTGCACATGGAAACAATAAGGTCAGATGGATGCAAACTTTTACAAGGCACATCAATTTAATTTCGTTCTATAGACCTATATATATATATATATGTATATATATTTGGTACAAAGGCACATGAAACTGAGATCATGGATGAAACCTTAGTAAAGCGAAAGGATGAAACATCGGAACTTATAGCTCTAGCGGTTCAGAACATTCACTTTTATATACACTCAAGATCCTAAATTCAAATTTTCATATCTCCAGTATCGTTTGATAAGAAGGACAAAAACAAATACAAAAAACCGACTCACGAATAGGCCATGTGTCATTTCTAATTACATTTTTGTTAAGATGGTTTAATGTAAATCTATGTGGGAGTTAATTAGATGGCATTAGCAAGGAAGGTGATGAAGATTGATTAATTACCTGATCCCCAGCAAAAGTAAGCCATGCATGATTCCTTGAGGGAATGAGTGGAGACTTCCTGAGCAGCCTAGACACACTTATTAGTAGTTGCATCAATGAGTGAGCTGCTACAGCTGCTGAAACTCCCACCAGATACCTGCTCCATCCATCACCACAAATGATCAAAGAAGAGTTCATTAATACCTGCTCAATACCATTATACAACTAATATCAAATGACAGAAATCGAAAACAGGACCTCAGGTTTTGAATTAAATGCCTTTTATGCTAAAACCACTTTTAAAAAGACAATTTACCAAATATATAGCTGATTATTTTTATAACACAACATAAACAATTTAAAAAAAAAAAAAAAAACACATCACACCACAAACTAGCCATTAGCTTAAAAAGTGAAAACTTCATGGTTTAAGCTCACACATATTTAAGGATTAATACTACTAAGAGCATGTTCAAAAGATATATCAAATTTTAAACATAAATTTTAAATTTGAAAACTTATGTGGCTTTTTTATTTTTATTTTTTGAAATTTTGTTCTCCACTTGATATGTCAAATTAAACTATAATTTATGTTTCATAATTGTAAGAAATATTTTTAGAACGAAAAAAAATAATAAAAATGATAAAAGAAAACATTTATTAATTAATTAAAAAGAGATTTGAAGTTGCTGTCAAATTTTGACCGCAATCATTTTTGGTACCAATCTATGTCATGATGCCGTATAAGCATTGATATTTCGGTTAAAAAATACTCATTTTGTCTTTTATGACTTTTATTGTTGGTGTGAAATTTGTTTATTTCTTTGAATATGCTCTATATCACGAAAACGCCCACAAAATCTCATGAGTGGTAAACTAACGTGATTAGTTTAATATATAGTTTTCAAATAATGGAATAAAAGTGATCTAATCTTTTCGATAAGGAATAAAAAAAGCATTAATATGATAGCACTAGCAAGACAACATTTTTCACGTATCACAATAGAAAATTAAGCATAAAAAATAACAAAATACACAAAAGGAATCAGTCACGGGTCTGCTTCTGTTCATCGATATGGGATGAAGCTGGATTGGTGAGGTGGGGAGCTTAAAAAAGGTTCTAAATGCAACAGAAACCTCGTCATGCTCGAAAGCTCCGGTTGGTCCGTGATAGAATAAACCATATTTAGAAAAACAAATGTTGAAAATAAAATTATAGTTCCGCAATAATTAATATAAAATTATTGGCATTTTTAAAATTGAGCGACGGTTTGATAGTTTTAGGTTTTTTTTTTTTTTTTTTTTAACTGAACAATTGTTTGATAACAATTTTCATTTTATAAACAATAAAAATTAAAATTAAAAGTAGTTAACAATAAAAAAATTGAAGTAAACAAAACGAAACAATTTTATTTTTTGTTTAAGGTGATTAATTTCAGAGGGAGGAAGCAGAATGGAGCAGAGTCACTTACTCGAAGGCGTTGGCAAAGGACCACTTTGAGTTGACTGGGAGCGGAAATCCGTAGACGTACACAGTGGTCGCCTCCCTGGCTGTCACCATGAACGACAGCGCCGTCACCGAGGCCGCCATGCACAACGCCCTCAGGCACAAGTGCGTCACTTCAGCTCTCCGAGATAAAACACTTGTGGCGCCACCACTTCTCACCGTTCCATTGATCTCCTCCTCCACCACCTTTCCCACCCCCGCCGCCTCTTCGTCGAACGACGTCGTCTTTCGGCTGCTCATCATTTTGCTAGAGAGAATGTTACAAAGTACGTGTGCAAACGTCGTAGTTTAGTGGAGGAAAAAAAAAAAAGAGTGACCAAGTTGAGTTGGTTTGAGGGGGGTTTTATAGATAGAGACGGGGTTTCTGTTCCGTCAGGGTACTTACTACTGCATCCCAAACCAAAAAATTAATAGAAAGTAGTAAATGATGTCGTATGTTTACCTTGTATTAGAATTACAAGTGTCGACATATATTTGACTGTAAAAATTATTGAACTTTTTAATAGTTTAATGTATCTAAAACTGAGTGCATGTATGTACTCAAGAAAAATTACTTGAGAAAATATATATAACTCAATTCGATTTCCAATTATATTAACTTGTAATTATATAGAGTTTTCTAAAAAGGGTTGTTTGATAACTATCTTGTTTTTATTTTTTTAGTTTTCACTTTTTGTAAAATAAAAAAAATTTGGACGCTCAAAACTCATTTGGTAAGTATGTTCAACAATACCTAAAAACTAAAAATGATATGGTTATCAAACCACTTTTAGACATTTATATCAAACATTATATTCGTAAAATCAAATTTTGGGGTCGAGCTACAAGGCTGTCATATCCAACAGTGCGTGTTTTATGCAAGAATAAATTATTGGAAATGTTTATATGCAAAATTTAACCATCGATTTTAAATATCACATAATGATATGTACTGTAAAAGAAATTTAGCAAAATTTGTTCACATTTTCTGTAATTTTGCTTAAGAAGTGGCTTCCGCACACCTTTTTTGGCTTCTTGTACATTGTCTTTAATTATGACCATTGATTTTGTTTGATTAATTTAATTTTGTAGATATAAATAAAAAAAAGTGTATTAGAAAGTTAAAAATAGGATGTAAAAATCACTTTTCATTTTGTTTTTATTTTTGCAGCATTTTAAATGGTGGAGCTTTGGCTTTTGCGGAATGGTGAGCTTAAACTGCATGAGAGAGGAACGGGTGGAAAGAATATAGAGCATCAGAGCAGACCATCAGAGCCCCCGTGAGTGTACAGTATTAATTATTGAAATGCCTTGACTTGTTCTACTCCTTCACACTGTTTTGAGTCCACTTCACTGCTGCCCATGACATATTGAAAGGACTTGTAATTTCCATGGCTGGACTCTGGAACCTCATTCGGTTTCTTACTTCTAAAACGTTGAACAAAATTGTTCTTTTCTGACAAAATTATTATGGTCAGACTTAGAGACCAAGGTTTCGTTCATGTGGTTCAGTATCATAATAGATAAGTTATCGAGCTTTCACCTATTTATTTCAAGTTTGAAACTTTCATCTCCTAATTAAAATTATTATAATAGTTTGAAACTCTTTCTACTCTTTAATAATAAATTAAAAAGAAAACTCAGAGAATAATATAACTACATAACAACTTTGATGTACCGTATAATATGTACTAATCATTGGTAATTGAAACGATAGCAGTGAATTATCCTGATAGATATAACTTTTTTCTTCAACTTACAATATTTTTGTTTCAAATCAACTCTCTTCCTCTTTATTGGAGTTTAGATTTTAGAATGGTAATATTATTTGCCCCAAAAAAAAAAAAAAATGTATAACCGAAACTTTTATTTTCAAAGTCATGGATCATTCTTGTTAATGATTTGACCAAGCTAGAAATCATCATATGACTATATGATTGATAGTGTAATCATTCAGCATTTCATAAGGTTTGATTTTTACTTGGTTGATTTTGTAAGGAGATATCTTTTAAGAGAGAATTAAAAGAAACTACATTGCAATGTATAAAACATGCTTAGAAAAAGACATTAAATATAAAACTAATTTATGTTGATGTCTTATGTGCCACCTTAGCAAATTCAGCACGAGTACATTATCACGATGGCAGCTTATGTCAATAATACAACAATATATGTTATTTTCTCTTTACGTATTTTTATTATCATTATCTTATCACTTAACAATGTACTCTTGCCATACAAGTCTTTCTTCAATTTAAATAACTGACCCATGATGGTTTAAATCATAGATCACACATGTGATAGACATGTATGGATCCACAACTGACAAGTACTCCAGTGACATTAAAGCCTATACATGTCACTCAATTAAGGACAAAGCTTCCAATTTCTTCAGATGTCATACGATGTCGTATTTCAAGGGAATGAAAGTATTGTGACGAGGATTGCTGGGTTTCAGTAGGAAAAAAAAATTGATGGTTTTGAGTTTGATAGATGCACATTTATTAGTATTGTGAGAAAACAACTGTTTTGATAGTTTAGATTGCATAGTGAAACCTTGGAACAACCGTAGATCCTTAAGACCGACCATGGTTCGGCAGCTTAAGACCGACCATGGCTCGGGAAGCTTAAGGATCGATAATGTTCGATTTACTGGTTGAGATAGCCATACCAGTAGAGAAAATTCACACTGAAGACAGACATGCTGTTAACGTTCATTCCATTTTATATCAATCAGGACGCAACCACGGTTGCAAATATGCATGTAATAAGCTAAACCACTTATTGATACATCAACCTCAAATCCCAAATGTATAGTTCCCTCAAAACATTGGAGTAAAAAAAAAGGAAGTTCCAACTACAACAATTTAACGATATGACACCTCTTTCAAGCTTTAACCGAAAACTTTTACCAACAATTTCATTTTCTTACCACAAAATTCTAGAGTACCTGTTGGCCGACCGGAGAAGTTAAACACCAAACATTAAATCCATGACTTTGGAGACCAATGACTTTGTTGGGGAAGCAATTGCACCTCCAGATTTCTGCGCACTGGTATTATTGTTTAGCAGATAGTAAGGACGGGAGGGAGCTCTTGAAGCATTCAGCTCTGCGTGTTTCATTGATGGCTGAGGGGGAAATGTCATGAAACCCTGATTGGTGACCCTTTCATTTAATGCATGGCGTTGCATTGGATCCAACGGCTTCACACCTATAATTAGTGCCCCATTAATTTGCGTCCCATTCTTGCTGAGAGCCTTCTGAGCATCAGAGTAACTCTGCACCACCAGAAATGTGAATAGTTAACAAATTTCAATAGCAGCTGCATTCATCTACGATACTTAGCCAAACTGAGCAAACGGAGAGCAAAAAGAGGGAATAACGGTAAGTCTTTGGCAACCAAAACACACATCGACAAACATGCTCTACATCAACTTTCCCTTACACATGCATAAGCCAATAGCAGAAGCAAATAATTATTATGTGCATAAGTATTTCTGAATAATCCTAATTAATACTATGCCTTTGTGAGGCTCTATGTCTGCAACCAAGGCCAAACAAGCAATCTTACATTTGACGTCCATGGCAGCATCCAGCCAAGAATAAAACCCAACTTTTTAGCAAAAATGATGTACGGTATCATTATTATATTTGACAGATAAAAATTCATATAATTTTACAAGTAAAACATCTTTTATAACATACAACAAAAATTCATAGAAACACTACCCAGCTATTTCCAGCTGCATGAATTTTTTTTTTCCTATATCAAAGTCTTGGTTACTTTTACTCCCAATTTCGAGTGCATGTCATATGATGAGCCTGACAGACGAACTGTCCAATTGGTGAAGTCATGGAAACACTACAAGTTCAGAAAGGCAACGGAATGACAAGAAAATAAATTCTTGGTATAAGAAATTCGAGTCACCAAACTTAAATTAATGTAGGAAAAAGAACCTGGTATAAAATGTGCATCCAGTTGGCATCTCTTGGACCGGGAACATGTTTCAAAATCACACCACATTTTTCAAACTCTCGTAAGACTAAATTTGTATCAGCTGGAGAAAATCTGGAAGAACAAAAAGAGAACACTATCAGAAGCCTAAATCAGAATAGCGAGTAAAAACTACATTGCCAAATTATAAACATAACTTCAGAGGTTGAAGGCTTGAAGACTAAGTAAGACTAAATAAGCTTCAATCAGTAGAACGTCTGTCCTAAAAGGTTGGAAAGAGCCATGTGATATTAAAACAAGACAATAAAGTGTTCTAAGAGTTCCCAGCATATTTCTGTAGAGTTCACAACAAAACAATTCCATAGTCCTTCAAACTGCGAACTAGAAGCTCAGTGTAGCAATTCCAATAGATTAGTTCTATGATCTCTTTTGAACAGTCACGGATAAAAAATATCAAACACCATCACATCCCATAATTTGCACTGTTTTATACTGTTACCTTGTTAACCTTTTTCCTAGTCTCCTTGTGGGACGTTAGTTCTACAAATAATAGAGCACGCTACTTATTAAGATTTGTCTTACTTCTAACAGTTGATTACTGAACAAGATCCTCACTTTTTAATGTGCATAGTCAATAAATTCTAAGTGATTAAGTAGCGAAGAGGAGCATAGACTTGGGAGAGGGTATGTGGTTTGGGAACAATTAAGAGCAAATTGACACATAACTTGCTCACCCATAAGCAGCTAAAAGGACATTTGTCAATGCAGAATACTTCATCATGACAAATATCTGAAATTTCTCATAGTAATTCAAAATTTTAATAACATTTGGCCAGGAGTACTTCCAAATGATCACTGACCACTTCAAGTTTAAAATGTATTGCAGTGGGGTATATGTTTCATGCATATCTGAAACCTCCAACAGCTGAAAAATAAAGAGATGTTTATTAAAAGAAAACTCTTTTCTTGGCACAACAGCCACATGGATTAAGCCATGAGCTTTGGCCCTTTTCTATTTTCCTTCTCAAGTCATAATGGCAACACCTAAAGTCAATAATATGACGATACAGAACCAAATGGCATAAACAGGAGTAACAAGCACACCGGTAATCAATAAACCTACAGTACACATACATTAGTAATTATGCAATATTGAAACCATCACGCATGGCATTTTTGTAAGAATTCCTCAATAACTTTTCTGCATCACTTTTAGGCAAAATTAGGCATCTTATTTAGTAATATGCATGTCAGCACACAATATCAGCTAATTAGATACTGTGGCTAATGTAATTTTCACATGCAGACTATTCCCAAGAACAGATGCAAAGGTAAGGTTAAAGAATTACCCATAAACAGTAACCCATTCTTCTTCATTGAGGTTTGCTGTAGGCAATGTATTCCTTTGCATCTCTGGCCTTGCAACTTCCCTTGGAGGTGGAAGAGTGATCAGAGCAAGAGGCTGAACAACACCCTCAACTGGTGAACTCTTTCCCTTCTCTTCTTGCTCACCACCACTCTTTGAGGGTGACCACCAACTCATACTTGCTGAAACTTGTTGGGCATGGTGTCCATTTGATAGAGCATACGAAGTGCTTGCCTCTGATTTTCCCTTCACCGGAGTCGAGGAATCACGCCCAAAACTGTGAACCGGGGTTCTAGGATCCGACTTGATTTCGGGGGATACTGGGTAATCTGGAATTCCAGATTCAGGGGAGAAGTCCGAGCGGTCTTCCAACGTGTAAAGCGGAGGTGGTGGAAGGTCCGATCCCCCACCGCTCTCGCGCCATAGAGCAGAGACTGCAGCTGCCTGGCCTGGAGTAGAAAATTTTCCTCTCCGGGACGATACGGGTGAAGCTAAATCTTGGAAAAACAATGACTGCCTACCAGATTTGGGAGTTCTATGTACTGTGGTGCTCATCCTATGATATCTTTACAAACCAATTCCTCTGAAAAATGGACAAGAAATTCCCAATTATTATTTGTTTTCCCTTTGTGCAATTGTCAGCACGCAAAGGACAACATAAGACAAATATCAAAGACCAAAATTTTAACAGAAAATGAAAAAGGGGGAAATGTTTTATTTACTTAATTGAAACCAACCTAGCTCTAAATTCCTCAAAATCGATCGTAAATTCCGAAAAACTGGATTAGGGTTTCTACCTTTGGTTGCTGCGAAGCCAGGGAGATTAATTTAATCGCCCAATATAAAATGAGATCGACGAAGCAAACGGCACGAATGAATGTGCAGTAATCTAAGTCAAGAGCTGAGAGAGTACCAGGGAATTGGGGGAAAGAGGCGCCTGAGATCTCCGATTAGGGATTTGAAGTAGGAGGGTGTTTTATTGAATTTCTTTCCCAAATACTGAAGAGCGAGAGTGTTCGAGAATGCAGAGCTGCTCGTCGAATAGAAAGCCAATCTTGAAACCCTAAACCCTCGCCATCCCGAAATTCAAATTTGTGCTCTTTTGACAATAGTTGCACTTTTTCCAAATGACCATTCTATCCTCGTCCCGCTCCGCAAATTTCAGCTCTCATTTGATTTTCCAAGTTTTCCGTTAGAGCAATTCCACCATCGGTGGAGGATAAACACAATAAAATTGCTCTTATTTTTTAAGGAAAACTAATGAAAATGGTTTGAAAACTTTGAGTTTTAATGATAAGGATAAAATAAAAAGTAAAGTGAATAGTACCATGATTGACTTTTTAGTGTAAAAATGTGGTTTTTCGTTAAAGTGAACAGTACCGGGTGCTTTTCGTTAAAATTCCCTTTTATTCTAAATAGTAATTGTATTTGTGAAAGTTTACTAGTTTGGAAGGAGGACGATTACTATTCACAAACATTTTTTTTTATTTTTTAATGTTTTCTTCGTCTTATCCTCACATATCATTATCGCTGTAAATTTTTGGATAATTTTAAACGTTTAATTTGCAAGTATGTTCAACTATGTAAGATTTTAAAGTGTGAACTTTCTATTTTTTTTTTATTTTTTAAATAATTTTTTTTAGAGTTCTTTTTTTTTTTGGTCAAATTTTTTTAGAGTTGGATTAATCCTAGCCGTTTAATTGAAAAAAAAAATTTCAAATCCAAAGCCCACAAAGAATCACGTGAGTGGGAAATGGGAGAGCTAATGAATAAAGACAAATTCAAGCATCACGTGGACGGACCCCCTGTCTGTTAGGCTTCAAGTAGGGCGCAAGCCCTTGCAATTGTTGAAGGGGCAGCTGCCTTCAAGTCAACCCAATTGCCTCCCATTTTGTGGATTGCTAGAAGAGATTTTGAGGGTGAAGGAACTCAACCCAATTGCAACCCTTGCGATTAGGTGGCTGGTGGATATGCTCTTACAGCAATAATTGCCCAGGCTATTAGGCAATTGGCCATTAATGTCATTGTGAATAGTAATTTCTTAAGAGCATCCTCATAAATGAATGGCTTGGACAATCAGCATTAAAAAAATATTTTTAAATTTTTTGAAAAAGAATAAATATTATTTAGTTATTAAAATACTTCATTTTTCTAGGGTATCTCTAGAAACCTCCACCAACCTTTCTTCCTTTCTCACTCATCTCTGCTTCTCTATCTTCCAACTCCTCAAGACCCTCTCGCAACCACCTGATTGAAGATCTCCTATATGTTTTCCATCTTCCACCCCACACACAATCTAAGAGTACATTTTTCTAACCATTTCCAGCAATACCAAATTGAAGATCTCCACTCCAAGCATTGGCTTCGGCTCCAAACATCATCGATCTCTGTTTTCGAGAAATTTGCTCCAGTAATCGCCTTAGGATTTTGACCACACCGATGAGAAGAAGAATGTTGCCTTGAATCACATAGGGTGGGAGTTGAGCAAGCCGAGAAGAAGCACAAACGAAGCTTGGTTTTGGACATAGGGCAAACATTAGCCAGACATCATATTGCCTCAAGTAGACAAGGTAGCCCGAGCGTTTGGTCTGTGAGTGTTACCCATTGAATGGCCCCATTGATTTGGATAGGTTAGATATGTTTTTCTTGGGTTTGGGGCTGAATCACCTGCTTGCTAGGGCAATTGGATGGGGTGGCAATGCTCTTATATGAAGAAATGAGGGATGAGAAATAATTTATATGAGATAAAAAAATCTTCTCTATCTTAATGGAAACTTGCTTTGTCATTTTTTTAACAAACGATATTATCTACACTAAGGGGGGTCTATTTAGCCTCGCATTGGGCTAGCAATAATGTAGTTCAAATTCGCGTTTGGCGAGAATCGAACCTAAGACCTCTCACTTACAAGTGAAGAGGAATACTACTAGACTATAGTACTAAGTGGAAAATTTTAATTAGTTAGTTATTAGTAAACACATGAATATGAATACCACACGTTCGTTGTAAGTAAATATAGCCCAAAATTATAAATAAATAGGGGCGTTAACGGGGTGTTTGTTTACCCTCATTAGCCTTTACTAGATTGGATTGGATTAAGTATTAATGTAGTCTTGTGTTTGGTGGCTTGCGGGACTAACATTAATGGCACTAGGAGGGACTCGCTTTCACAAACGGCTTCACTAGCCGGTCTTAGTGAGAGACCCTGAAACCCACGGGACTAGCTAAGACATGCCTTTATCTTATCTCGCCTTCGTCCACTCTCTCATGCATCTTATATCGCTTTCGTCTGCTTCGCTGCCATGGGCTTCAATGAAAGCTGAAACTTGGAAGGCCTATCTTATCTCCAAAGTTCGTCTCTTTCTTCTGCGGCGATCGAATGCTAAAGGTAGAAACATGGTGTTCTATGTCAAAGCTCAACCGCTTATTGATGATTTCACCATTTTTATAGGCTCGACAAGTTCAAGAATGAGGAGCTCATCAAATATGGCTTCCCAGAAGACATTTGATAACTCCCTCCCCCATCTTTGTCTCCAATTTTCAAATTCTCAAATTTAATTCGCAATTTATCCCAAATTTTCATTAGGAAAATAGAAAATTTGCATTTGCATTTCTTGTCAAGTTTTAGAATTTTTTGGTCAAGCATCAAGAGTGACTAGAATTTAAGGATTAGATTAGGGAGAAAATTGCAATTTTCTCACAATTGAATAAGCAATTTGTTGTTGCTGCTTGTAATTTCCAGCGAACAAGAAGAAGAAGGGAGAGTCCCTGTTTGGACACAAATGATTGGTTTTTGATGATTTTTGAATTGGGTTTTTTGAAATTTAGCATTTTAGTGCGTATACTAAGTTAATTTTGGTTGAAAATTTGAGTTGTTTATGCTAATTTGGTATCGAATTTGTGAATTGCATGTTGAAAATTTTATTATCCTACTTCTTAGTCAGACACTGCACCAAATACTTCATTAAGTCAGTCCAACTTAGTCTATTCTAAGTCAGTCCAGATTAGTCCCTGAAGCTAGTCTAGTCCAAGATAGTCTGGTGTAACAAACACACCCTAAAACGTATTACACTATAACAATTATTTTAAAAACATACGATATCCAACAATAATGTACACAAAGGGAGGGCATGGTTTGAACTGGACACAATGGGTTAAAGAGGAGAGACTTGCTATAGAGAACGCGGTCAAAGACAGAGAGGTTATTTTCATAATCTTTTCAATGAAGGACATGAAATGAGTACTTCTTTAGGGGAGTTGAGTAACTCAGAAGAGTGTAGAAACTACTCATTTTACCACCAAATCAGGAAGGAATAAGTGGTTGTAGCTTTGAAAAGATGAAGCATAAAAAAGAAGTGGGCCCAGATGACATACCAATCAAAATGTGGAAAGTCTTGGGAGAGACAGGTATAGTATGGCTCACAGACATTTTCAATAGGATTTTGAAAGCGAAGAAGATGCCAAATGAGTGGCGAAAGAGCACTTTGGTGTCTATCTACAAGAATAAGGGCGACGTACAAAATTGCATGAACTATAGAAGTATTAAGCTAATGAGTCATACAATGAAGCTATGGGAGAGAGTCATTGAGCATAGATTGAGGCAAGAGACATGGGTTTCAAACAACCAATTTGGGTTCATGCTAGGGCACTCAACCATGAAGGCAATCTATCTCCTACGAAGATTGATGGAAAGATTTAGAGATAGGAAAAATGATTTACACATGGTCTTTATAGATTTGGAAAAAGCATATGGATAAGGTCCTAAGAGACATTCTTTGGAGGATTTTAAAGAAGAAAGGAGTACGAGTAGCATATATCCAAGCTATAAAGGATATGTATAATGGAACAAATACTACCATAAGAACTCATGAAGGATAAACCAAAAGCTTCCCCATAACTGTTGGGTTACATCAAGGCTCATCCTTAAGTCCTTACCTTTTTGCATTGGTAATGGATGAGTTAACGAAACATATTCAAGATGATATTCCTTGGTGTATGCTTTTCGCAGATGATATAGTGTTGATAGATGAAACTCAGGAATGGGTAAATGCGAAGCTTAACCTTTGGAGAGAAGTGTTGGAATCTAAAGGTCTTCGCCTAAGCCGATCAAAGACAAAATATATGGAGTGCAAGTTCAGTGCAAATGGAGGCCAAAATAAGTTAGGGGTAAGGATCAAAGATCAGGAAGTACCAAAGAGTGACCACTTTTACTACCTATGATCTATCTTGCAAAAGAATGGAGAATTAGATGGTGACCTCAACCATAGAATACAAGTTGGATGGATGAAGTGGATGAGTGCATCCAGCATATTGTATGACCGCCGTATGCCATTAAAGCTTAAGGGAAAATTTTATAGGACGGCAATAAGGCCAGCAATGCTGTATGGCATAGAATGTTGGGCGGTGAAACATCAACACGTACATAAAATGGGTGTAGCAGAGATGAGGATGCTTCGTTGGATGTGTGGGCACACAAGAAAGGATAAGATTAGGAATGAGGATATCCGAGGTAAAGTAAGAGTAGCCGAAATTGAAGGAAATATGAGAGAAAATCGGTTACGGTGGTTTGGACATGTGCAAAGAAGGCCAACTGACGCGCCGGTTAGAAGATGTGACTACGGGACAGAGGTCGAGGGTCGAAGGGGTAGAGGAAGACATAGGAAAACTTTGGAAGAGACTCTAAGAAAAGACTTAGAGTACTTGGATCTAACGGAGGACATGACACAGAACCGAGCGCAATGGCGTTCTAGGATTCATATAACCGACCCCACTTAGTAGAAAATGACTTTGTTGTTGTTGTTGTTGTTGAAGTATCCCTTTGATTAAACTGACACATGGTGTTCTGCCTCATGTTTTGAGCACATTGAAAAATCTTTCATTAAAGATGAAGACTTTAACAAGCAAGATAATCTACCACTTACCACAATATAATAATTTGACTTGGTTCGGTTTTGGTAATTTCTTAAGAAAAAAAGGAACTAAACCCAATCAATGTTGGACAATGGAGTTAGGTTTGGTTTGGGTGGTTTAAGCTTAACAGATTTTCTCTGCGGCATATATGGGTTATGCGCGTCGATTGGGCAAGACCCGACAACAATTAAATCCAAGCCTTCCAATTTTATAACTTAAAACATGAGGATATGATGAGTCTTAGATGAGATACAGTAAATTTAAAAAGAGTCCAATGTGTAACACCTGACCACGATTTCCCTTTCCTTCCATCCCCCTACCTTCCACCTCAGCTTCTCCATTGTCGTTATCTGCACCGAAGTTAACCTTTGCAACCTGAAGCTTCTCATTGACCTTAAAAACTGCCTCAACTACATTGTTATTAAGGTCTTATACGGCGATCGTCGTATTGAACATGCAATTGTCCAACTTCAAATTACGCCATATCTGGAAGCCGTTAGGGATGAAGTTCGGAGGCAAGGCCCTAAGCTAGGTCGTCGACTCCTTGAAAGCTAGTAAAGAGGGATGCACGTACCTTACAAAATTTGGTTTAGAAATTTGGTCTCTGCATTACCCTATTCATATTTGTGGGTTATACTCTAGTGTATACTCTTTGCTACAATGATTGCCATTTTTTTTTTTGAACAAACCATATTATCTATACTAAGGGGGAAGGGGTGGGCTTAACCTCACAATTGGCTAACAATAATGTGGTTCATTTTTCCTTTGGCGAGAATCGAACATAAGACCTCGCATTTACAAGTGAAGAGTAATACTTTGTTTTCATTTAAAATTTTTTGGGATTTAACTTGTTGGGTCATGCGCAACCCATGTGTAGAGCCCGAATGCTTAACAGACAAAATCTTTGGGCCTAAACCCAATTATTTTCTCTTTTTAATTTTTTAATTTTTCTTCTACAATCAAATCCTCCTAAAATCCGACATACCATTAAACTTACAAATCAAAGATATTCAATATTCCATCAATCTTCAAATTTAATATTCTAAGTTTACCTAGTTATTTGTCAATAAAAAACTAAACATGTAAAATAAATTCATTTAAATACGAATGTTCAAGTAGTCGGTTCAATTCCGTTTGGTTCAATTTATAGAATCCTAAAAGGCTAAAAACTTTACCAAACCATTTTATTATGCTTGGATTTGGTTTCAAGACTGTTTCAATTCTTGTAATCTTATTTGTTGTATTTGAAATAAAATTTTGAATTCTTGTTAGTGTAACAAAAAATAAGGCCTAACATATGGCACACTATGATTTAAAGGAACTTTTGACGGGAAGTTTCAAAATGTTAATATTGAAAACACATGTATCAGCATGACTAAACGAATACGAATTTAGTATGTTAGTTCTAATAACAAAAAATGTAGTGTCCATGTGTTAATACATGAATGGTCCATCTGTTTAGGAATATAATTAGTTGTAAAGTGGTGTGCCACATAAGGAAAGTTAGTTAGGCTTGGCCTATAAATTCTATTGTACTGGTTTACTTTTCCTTTAATGAAAATCACTTCATATTCCTTTCTCTCTCTCTCTCTCTTTGAGTTCTTACTTTCTCTCTATCTCATTGCCTTTAAGAGTGTTTTACTACTGTTAAGATGGTATCGAGCCAAGGTTCTGCTGTAAATGGGAGAATTTTTACGGTGGAGCTCAGTGGTTTACGTTATGTTTCTAGCGATTCTTCTAGCTAAATCTTCTGTTTCCCCTATTCTGATTACGATGGTTGCTTATGGTGCAAAGGTGGAATTAGGTGAAATCTCAGGGTCAATGTTTGAATTTTTGCAACACATTATTCTTTCTTGAAGCTTTTCTCTGTTTCTTGAGTATCAAGATTGTCAATTTTTCTTGATCATGTGGTAAAGATAGTGTAATTTCTTGATTGAATATTGAAAAGTATATCAAGGCCAATGCCAGATTTGTTGTTCTTGACTATGAACAGGTTCTGAATTGTGAAGAGCCAATGCTATCAATTCAATTTGTGATTGATTGAATCCAAAGGCTGAAGCCAATGATTCTTGTATTTGATTTCAATTTTGGAAAATTTACACAATTATAGTTGGTTTAAAGATTGAAGAGTTACTGGGAATGTTAACCATAAAACTTAGTGATCATAATTACACTAAGTGGGCATTTCAATTCAAGTCTGTGTTGAAAGGTTACAAGATTTTTGGTCACTTTGATGGGTCTGATGTATGTTCTCCTAAATTTATGGTGAATACTGAAACTAGGGTCACTAAAGAAGTCACATGGACTTATCAAGAATGGGAGTCCACTGATTTGGCACTGTTAAGTCGTTTAATTGTAGATCTTTCTGATGATGCTATAGAACATGTAATTGGTTGTAAAACAGCAGAAGATGTATGACCTAATCTTGAAGAAAGATATGCATCTGTGCCTAAAATTGGAGTGAATCATTTAAAGATTGAGTCACATACAATTAAAAAAAATGGAGATTTAATGGATAAGTATTTGTTGAAGCTTAAGTCCATTAGAGACCAGTTAACAACAACAGGGCAATTCATTTATGACAATGATGTGATACTTGCAACTCTTGCTGTATTACCAAAAGAATATGCTACAATTAGGACTGTAATTCTTGCAAACGAAACTACTGTCATTATGAAAGAATTCAGGGCTTTGCTTCTTGGTGCTAAAAGAGAGAATGCGACAACTATTAATTCTCTTGCTCATAATATGTTAGCTTTATACATGAATGGAAGTTCACACATGGCAGGAAGTTCGCATTTTAGTGGTGGAACGTCTAGCTCAAATTCTTCTGATATTGAATCAAGTACTTAAGGTTATATTATTGCAGTTCATTTTGGTCATCAGTCATAAGAATTTTTTGGTTCTCAGCAAGCTGGATCTTATGGACCACAGTCACTCAATTAGTTTGGATATCAGTCCACTAATTTATCTGTATACTTTCCTATAGGTTCACAGAATCAAGTAGCTTTCTTTCCTGGTTATGGTACTGGTTTTCTAGGCAATATGAATCAATATTAGTCTATGAATGGTCCATCTCAGGGTCCTAGATCTTTTCAATTTTCTGGAGCTTCTTAGTTTTCTGGTGGTCAACAACAACAAGGGTCATTTTTTGGAGGACAACAGAGGAATTATGGCAATTATAAGTCAAACTATAAATGGCTTCAGGCAGAATAGTGGGTGGAATGGAAATACTAAAACTTGAACTCCTCAACAGCCTGAGTGTCAAATTTGCCAAAAAAAGGGTCACACTGCACCAAATTGTTTTTATAGGAATGGTAAACCTTTTGCAACTGGTTTCTCAACTGAGTGTCAGATTTGCAGCAATAAAGGACTCAGTGCACTTAAGTGCTACCGCAGAGGAAACTATTTTTATCATCGCAATGGTCCTTCAACTTCTCTTGCACCAATCTTTACTGCAACTCTACCAATGCCTCAGATTCCTCAAATGTCAAATGCTTCTGGTCCTTTTACAACACATTACTCATATCAAATTCATGGACCTTCAATGGATGTGAATAATCCAAATTCTTCTACAAATGATCAAGGTTCTTCTTTTATCAATGCTATTACTACACATAATTCTTCATTTGTTCCAAATACTCCAACATGGATATTAGACACTAGCACATCTTACCATATTACCTCTAATCTTGCAAGCTTGAGTAATACTATACCATTTAAAGGTGCAGAGACAATTAAAATTGGCAATGGTCAAGGTTTGCCAATACAAAACATTGGCTCTACAATGATTCAAACTTCATCCAGTTCTCTTGTGTTAAAACATATGCTACATGTTCCTTCCATTGCTGTTAACCTTATGTCTGTTACTCAACTGTGTAAAGACAATAAGTGTTGGTTTATTTGTGATGACATAATGTTTTTTGTGCAGGACAAGGTAACAAGGGAGATTTTGTGTAAAGGAAGGATTAAACCAAGAAAATTGTTTCAGATCCCCACATTAACGTTTCCTTCTGAATTAGCTTTTCTTAGACAACTTGTAAAGTCTTCAGTGTGGCATCACAGATTGGGACATCCAACCAATGAAGTTTTAACATTTATGCTAGCTAAATATCAAATTCTCATGTTATAGATGAAGTGCATAAAATGTATACTGCTTGTATTCATGGGGAAATAGCTAAGAAACCTTTTTATGTTGAGTCAAGTAGATGTATTCTTCCTTTTGATAGAATTCACACAGATGTATGGGGACCATCTCCTGTAAAATCTATTGAGGGATTTAGGTACTATGTTACATTTGTGGATGATTGTACAAGGTACATGTGGATATTCCCACTATTCAATAAATTTGAAGTCTTTTCTACATTAGTTCAAATTTACAAATTTGTTGAAGTTCAGTTTGGTATAAGTATTAAATCTTTGCAATCTGATTAAGGTGGAGAGTTCACTAGCAAGGTTTTTAAGGATTTCGTTGCTTCAAAAGGAATGACTCACAACATTTCATGTCCTTATACACCACAACAGAATGGTCTTGTTGAAAGAAAACATAGGCATATCATTAAGACTGTTATAACATTAATGGATGTTGCAGGCTTACCACAAGAATTTTGGTTTTATGCATATGCTGATGCTGTTTTTCTTATTAACAGGATGCCAAGTAGAGTCTTACAAATGAATTCTCCCTTTTGTGCTTTATATGATAAGTCACCACAGTTACAAGACTTAAAAATATTTGGCTCAACAGTTTACCCTTACTTAAGACACTACAATGATCGTAAACTTCAACCTAGGTCATCTGTGAGTATATTCTAGGGTTATGCATCATGCTATAAGGGAGTAATTGTTATAACTTGTAGTAAAAAAGATTAATTCTATCAAGACATGTTCTTCATGATGAATCAGTGTATCCTGCTAAGTGTATACAACTAGGTTCTGGAGAAATGATATCACAAAGGCCATCTATGTCACATCCCCCAATTGTTGTCAATTTGGTTCAACTTGGTACGCATAATACTTTACCTAATGAGGGTCAGTGCATGGAGTTTAGTTCTTCAGTGCAAGACTTACATGGCACATCTAGCTCAGGTATAACTCCAGCAAATTTACAACGGTTTGAACTATGGTTTCACAGGGGTATGAAACAACAAATTCTCATGTTTCCTTTTAAACACAAAATTATCCATCAAACTTGTTGCCTGTCCTTAATCTTGCACAACTTTAGGTACTTTTACCAATCTCTTATTCTGATAATAATCATTTTTCCAGATGCATCAAGAACAGTACCTAGTAGTAGTTCACATCCAATGCAAACAAGATTACCATCTAGTGCTATTGTAAGGAATGAACCACAAGGATTTATTGATGCAAACAAGATTACAAGAAGACATGTACATGAAGCAACCACAAGGATTTATTGATGCAATAAGTTCCAATTATGTCTGCAAGTTGGTCAAATCTTTTATGGTCTAAAATAAGCCCCAATGGCATGGAATTCCAAGTTCAATTGTGTCTTACCTTCATTGGGGTTCAAAGTTTCACAATCTGATACAAGTTTATTTGTCAAGCATGATGGAACAAACATTATCATTCTACTATTTTAGGTAGATGATATAATTTTGATAGGTTCAAATAGCTCAAAGATTCAGATGGTTTCGGAAATTCAAAAATTCAAAAATTCAAAAATTCGAAAATTCGAAAAGAAAAAAAATTTGAAAAAAAAATTTCGAGAAAAAAAAAACAAATTGCCTAGGCCTTCTCTTCTTTGGGCCTAACAACTTTCATAACAAATATATATAAAGAAAGAGTTTTGGGCTACCACTTAGAAAGGAAATTACTCATTCGTCAACTCCCTCGACCGAAGACTTAGGGGACTCCTACCATATGCTACTACACATTGATACTCAAAAGTCTCACGACCACTCAGTGACTTGGATTTTTCAAGTCTCCAAACAAGAAGTTTTCCTCAGTCGGGAAATTAAGGGAGCACTACCTCAACCTACATGCTTCACTCACAAAGCTTCAACATACAAGCTTCAACAAAAGGAAAAATTCAAAGAACTTAGTGAAGAAGGCCTTGGTGTATTTAACACAATAAGTTGAAATGAAGCAAAGCTTGTTTATTGATATCTCTGATAAGTTACAAATATGTACATATACATGAATCAAAATAAACAAACAAGATGGAACCTTCACAAAGGTTGCTCAGGAGAAGTCTCAGCAGTCGGCAAAACCCCAGAAAGATGAGGCACCAGAGGGTGATTATTCGAAGCCTCAGCACTAGACAAAACCTCAGAAGGAGGAGGCACCGAAGGTTGATCATTTTGAGCTTCATTACGCGGTACAGCCCCGGTAGACGAAGGCAATAAATGTCTTTGAAACAAACTTACAAACCTCTGATGATTAAATAAAATCTAACCATCAGATTCCTACAGCTGGTCGAGCTTCCTCTTCATGTTTGTAGCATAGTCATGTGCGAGCCTGTGCAACTGTTTATTCTCATGCTTGAGCCCCCTGATATCCTGTTTGAGACTTATTACTTTAGCCACCAATGATTCAACTTGGCGGGTTCGAGCAAATAGGCGTTGGGCCATATTAGACACAGAACCTGCACACTGAACATTGAGAGCCAGAGAATCCTTAACAGCCAACTCATCAGACCGTTTGGAAAGTAGTCTGTTATCTTTGGGAATGAGAAGGTTCCTGGCCACCACCGCAGCGGTCATATCATTCTTCAACACATAGTCCCCAACAGTAAGAGGACCAATATGGGATAAGAATGATGGGCGCCATATGTTGTCTTGAGAAGGCATGGCTGCCTCTTCACCAAAGTTTAAGTCAAAATGACGGTCGGATGGGCCAGACATTCTCAGAAATGATGAAAGAGAAATGAGGTGCAATAAATCTTTGAAGTAAGGGGAAAATTCCTACAAGCAATAACTCTCTGAATGTACTTCTTGCACATAATTGGTGCCCTTATAAAAGAAAAGACAACAGGGCCCTAGGTTCAAAAATCGAAGAGGCACCACTCTCCGGATTCCGAAGATGCACCATTTTCCACACGCAACATCAGCTCTTCGGGTACCACAGATAACTTTACCAATGCTCTGACAAAGTTTAGACACATAAATTTTGAAGGTCCAGCTACCCTACTATTACCCACAAGGGTAAAAGAACAACACCATTGCTTGATAACTAGAAACTCCCATTGTGTGTCAACTTCCGTGCTCCGTGGTAAGGCAGACTGGCAAAAATGCCCAACTTTTACTCACATTCGAGAAAACACTCCCAACAAGATTGCTTTCTCAAAAATCGAAGAGACACTGCTCTCCGAATCTCGAGAGCTAGACTCCTAACAGGATTACGTGCTCAAAAATCGAAGAGGCACCACCCTCCGAATCTCGGGAGCCAGACTCCCAACAGGATTTCTTTTTCAAAAATCGAAGAGACACTGCTCTTCGAATCTAAAGAGTCAGACTCCCAACAGGATTGCTTTCTCAAAAATCGAAGAGGCACCGTTTTCTGAATCGCGAGAGCCAAATCCCCGACAAGATTGCTTGTTCGAAAACTGAAGAGGCATCGCTCTCCGAACTTCGAGAGCCAAATTTCCTTGGATAAAGCTTGTCTGCAATCTTCACATGCAACATCAGCTTTCCAGATACCACATACCACTTTTTCAAAGTGCTCTGACAAAGTTAAAACACATGAAGGTTGCAGCTCCCACTACATTATTATGGCCAAGAAGGGTAAATGAATAACACTACTACTTGTTATTAGGGAGACTTCTATATATGTCGACCTTCATCCTCCACAGCCAGGCAGACCTGCAAATAAAAAAAAATGCTCAACTTTTCTTCATATCCGAGAGGGTACTCTCAGCAGAGTTTCTCGAAATATTCAGCTTCTTTTCCTCCCGATAATGCCTCTGCAAACAAGCTACACCAGAGCAAGAGTATCTCATATCATCAGGGTTAAAATCAAGAGTATCCCATATCATGCTTTTTCCCTGTCTTTTCCTTTGACCTTGTTCTTACCTGCAAGACAATGAGAAAGAGAGCAATCAGTCAGCACTTGGAATCAAGCTTCCAGTCAGGAACTCACTGCCTGGAGCCCCTTGCCTGATTACTTATCTGGCATTGCTCTCGAGTACTCATCTTCAACATCTTATGCTTCTAGAGAAGATACCACATCTGCCTGAGGAACAGATAGGGCAAGTGAGAATGATACAAGGAAGCATGTGGAGACAAACGTAACAGAACACGTGCCGATACATCCACTACTTTGTCAACAGCAAAAGTATCCCATATCATCAAGGTCGAATGTACTCTAGATTTGATGGACTTGTTTTGACCCTCAAATTCTTGAGTCGGCCTTATACTTTAGAGGAAACTAGAAAACCCTTCAGCCCAGTTCAAAAATAAGCCTGTGGAAAGTTACTTCTTCAAAAGCAAAAGTATCTCATATCATCCCTTCTCCATTTGCTTCTCCTTATCCTTGTTACTGTTTATGACACAAGGAGAAGGAGAACAATCAACCAGAAGCCGAAGTCGAACCTTCGATCCTGGTTACTTGCTTGGAAGTCTGATTGCTTACCTTGTCTGTTACCTCATTCGGCAAATCTCTTAGCTCGACGACTTGGGGGACTCCTACTATAGGGTTTGTATCGTACTTTACTAAGCCCGAAACTACAAGTAAGCTTCAAGTGAAATTGATACATTACCTTGTGCATCTTTATCGGTTAAAGATACCACCCCTGGATGGAAGAAAAGTACTTCCAGAGAAGATGTCACATCTACATATGAGACAGATAAGGCAAGTGAAAATGATACCACACTTCGGTACTTAGAAGTTTCGTGATTACTCAACGGCTTAGATCTTGCAAGTCCCCAACCGAGGAACTTCCCTCACTCGGGAACTTAGGGGAGCACTGTTTGTACCATACTTGACCAATCCTGAAACTACTGAGCACAGGTCAACGTTATACCGTCACGAACCCAGAAGAGTTTCCCTCCAACTAGGAGGCCAATCACAACGCGACACGTGTCGACGTTAGAAGCCAATCACAACACGATACGTGTCAATGTCAGAATGAAACTAGAAACTCTCTTCTATAAATAGAGATTATTCTCTCACAATATTTCCTAATGTCATTTGTACTAAATCATTCATTAGTACTCACTAAAGGAGAACTTGAACCTATGTACTTATGTAAACCCTTCACAATTAATGAGAACTCCGTGGACGTAGCCAATCTGGGTGAACCACGTACATCTTGTGTTTGCTTCCCTGTCTCTATCCATTTACATACTTATCCACACTAATGACCAGAGCAATCTAGCGAAGGTCATAAACTTAACACTTTCTGTTGTACCAAAGTCCTCACTGATTTTGTGCATCAACAAAAAGATATGGGGAAATTGACATATTTTCTTGGTTTGCAAATTATGTACAAGTCTGATGGCAGTTTATTTGTCAACCAATCTAAGTATGCAAAGGAGTTAATCAACAAAGCTGGCATAAGCTCTTATAAACCACATCCTACTCCATCCAAACCTCATACTCAATTGCTTGTGTCAGAAGGAATTCCAATGAAAGATCCTACTTTGTATAGAAGTCTAGTCGGAGCACTTCAATATCTTACCTTTAGAAGGCTAGACATTGCTCATTCAGTCAATGTGGTCTCTCAATATATGACCAACCAACTGATGCACATTTCTTTCTAGTCAAAAGGATCTTGAGATACCTGCAGAGGACTCATGAGTGTGGAATCACATACTCTCCTTCTTCTGATATCAATATTACAACTTTCTCTTATACTGATTGGGCAGCAGATATTAATACTAGATTGTCAATAACTGGCTACATTGTGTATATTGGAAATAATCCAATTTTGTGGCAATCCAAAAAGCAACCAACAATTTCAAGAAGCTCAATTGAAGCAAAATATAAAGCACTGGCACACTGTACTACTGATGTTTGTTGGATAAGGTCTATGTTGAAAGATTTGCATGAGTTTCTGTCAAATCCTCCTTCATTACATTGTGAAAATCTCTCAGTCTTGGCACTAAGTTCGAATCTAGTGTTTCATTCTAGGATTAAACACTTGGATACAGACTATCATTTTGTCAAAGAAAAAGTTCAAAAGAAAGACATCACAGTTCATTATATTCACACAGATTCGCAAGTTGCTAATGTTCTCACCAAGGGGTTGCACAGTCCTGTCTTCGTGAACCATTGCAGCATTCTGAGGCTGGGATATCCCAACTGAGATTGAGGAGGGAGTAATAATAGAAAATATAGTGTCCATGTGTCAATAGCTGAATGGTCTATCTGTTAAGGAATATAATTAGTTGTAAAGTGGTGTGCCACATAAGGAAAGTTAGTTAGGCTTGGTCTATGAATTTTGTTGTATTGGTTTACTTGCTTTAATGACAATCACTTCATATTCCTCTCTCTCTCTCTCTCCCTCCCTCCCTCCCTCCCTCCCCTGAGTTCTTACTTTCTCTCACTAAAACCTCCATCGTTTCGTCTTACAAGATTATCAAAGTTCATTGCCTTCAAGAGCTCTCTCTCTCTCTCCCTCTCTTCCTCCCTCCCTCCCTCCCTCCCTCCCCTGAGTTCTTACTTTCTCTCACTAAAACCTCCATTGTTTTGTCTTACAAGATTATCAAAATTCATTGCCTTCGAGAGTGTTTTACTACTGTTAATAAGTTCAACCAAAACCACTTTTAAATCTTGGCTTATCCTACACTCCTACATATTGTATTGAATAATGAAAATGAAAGCTTCTTTCTAATCTTTATCACACTGTCACGAAAGCCCAAAATGTGTACGACATTGCATGAACACCGAACACGGCATATTGTTTGCAGTTGCATCTACTACAAAACCCCAGCATTCCCTAATTAAAACAGAAAAAACTTAGTTGCTATGGAGACCCACATCTGCATTCTTTACAAATATCAACAATACTATACTGATAAAAATGAGATATTTAACCGCAGTATTTCATTAATCTTACATTTAAATTTGGCACGAATCTTACTGTATTTATTTGATATATATAAATATTTTCTCGTCGCACAACCTTATAACATAATATGTCAAATTATAAACTTTGATAGACGAAAACTATCAAAATGGGGCCGACACAGGTCCTGTAATAAGTTGCGTTTCTTGATCGGGCGTTTCAACAATGGCCGTAGAGCACAAGCATTGGCAAGGCCTTTCTAAAATTTGAGCCTCCTCCTTCCAGTCCAGAAGCTTAGTCTGCAGTTGTAGTTGCTCACCATCAATCATATGCTTCATCTCTTTCGCTGATCCAACCGGCCTCAATCCCTATATGCATATGCATAAGCCATTTAATTTGGAAGCATGTAACTATGGTATCAATTAGGGAGTTGTTATTGGCACTTTAAAAATCTGATTGTGCACTCCTCACAAATATAACTTTCTTTCTAAACATAGATTATAAAACCGAACCTCAATGAATAGAGCTGTGGCTTCAGTTGGTTCCATTTTCTGAACTACATCAGCAGCAATTTCCTGCAAATATGATGAGAAACATTTAGAAGAGTACAAAAAGTCCAAATTAAAAACAAGAAGCTTAACTCGTGATGCAAGGAGCTTATAGTTCAGTTAACTAGGAACATTCTCTCTTGCTGCACTTAAGGTCCCGAGTTCGATTCTCCCATGCTCTAACATCACTTAATAAAAAAAAAGACGAAATTGTGGTGAATTATATAAGAAAATTTCATTTTTAAAAATTACCCACCCTAGCACGGTTGAGTTGCCCTTCACTCAAGGTTCTAGGCTCTGTCTCAATTGAACGGCAAACTTTAGCCATGAAATGAACAGAAGATTAAATAATCTCTCAAGCAATCCGATTGGAGGGTAGCAAATGAAGCCCATGCATACCAATCACCACCAAATCTAGTACTGTTACAGTGTTACTATCACTGTTTAGTCTTGTATATAGTGAGACATATACATATACATATACATATATATATATATATATATGTATATATTAGGACGTTATTGCCTATATTTTTGGCTAAGTCACGGATTCTATATATAGTGACTGGTATGGAAACTAAGGTTATAAAGCAAAGTGAAAAAACGCACAGATCCCGTGCTTCTGTGAAATTGTTTATGAGTTGACATTATTGGTGGTCGAGGGTACGTACGTAGGAGTTTGTTATGAGCTGTAAGAGGTGAGCAACTGCATGAATGGTTATTCGATTTGATTTGATATCGATGGATTGCTGAAAAAGGTTTTTTGTAATGTTCAATATTATTGACCAACTATATGATCAACAAGGTGAAAAGCTCTAGCATCTAACTAACAATTTGATTGATGTGAACTATGCATTGTTAGATTCACTAATTAATTGTCCATGACTCCGTAATCGTCACACACATGATGGTAATAGGTTGTGAAACCAAAATGCTCGTGTTCATGATTTTACAAGCATGTACGATCAGAAGTTACAAATCTTGGAATTACCGCGTATAAGAATATTATGATTTCTAGCTTTTCTTCAAAATCTTGGAATTATCTACTTCATTTCATGTCCAGTTTTCGTCTATCAGCACGAGTTATGATGTGTTTAGTTGCTTACACCGACGTGTGCACTATCTAACCATTGGTTCTTATGACAAAAACTGTAGCATTCCGTCGGAGATACACCGGTGATTCTATACAGCAGGGTGGCTGCAGGTTTAAAATTATGTTTATTACCACTTTGAGACCTAAGGGCGATGAAAGACAAATAAAAAAAAGTAAAACTAATCAAAAGGGCTTGAAAACTTTTTAACAATAATGACAAAATAAAGGGTAAAGTGAATAGTACCATGATTGACTTTTTAGTGTAAAAATGTAGTTTTTCGTTAAAGTGAACAGTATTTGAAGCTTTTCGTTAAAGTTCTCAAAAATAAACATATGGGAGTTATACCAAAAACATCTTCATCAGATTGAGTTCACATCTTATTGTGTACTTTTTATAAGATCTTTCTATTCTTTAAGTCATTAATATCATTTTGTAGCTCCCTTGGTTAAGTTTAGTATCACTTCATGCTTGTGACTCAATTAGTTAAAAACATTCTTTTGTGCATCTATCCAAGGTCAAAATTTGAATCTATTCTCTCTTAATATCGCTTGTATAAAAAGAAAATAATAAACAGGCCAAAATTAATGACATGCTCATAGGCTTAATACGAATGACTTGGTTGATGCTATGGGAATGGATCGAGCCTGATAAAATTGGTCTTCCACCATAAAATCAATTGACAATATGAAAAGTAGCTAATTTTCTTATAAGCTCATGCAAAATCCCTTCTCTCATCTATGTGGGACTCATTCTCAACACGCCCCCTCACGTGGGGTGAATTTTCAAGCCTAACATGTGGACTACACAACGGAGTGACGCAAAGTGCGTGTGGTCGTTTTGGCTCACACGTGAGACAACCTACTTTGATACCATGAAAAAAGTTGAGGTTCTATTATAAAACCAATTGGCAATATGGAGAGTAGCCTAACCTACTATAAGTTCATGCAAGGTCTCTCCTCCCATCTATGTGGGACTCATTCTCAACAAAGGATTTTATGACTTTCACATTTGTTGCTAAAATTCGCCAGACCTTTTGCTTACAAATTAATCCAGAATTAGAAGAGGAGAAATAATCAATTTTAATTAAGTATCACGGTTCTTTAAATAACAAAATAAATTGCATGAAACGGTGGTCTATCACATATCATGTAGTGACTTATATGAAACGAGAATATATCACTATTTTGTTGTTCTATTTCACCAAAGAATTGGAATAGTACTGACTAACTTAAAGCAGTCAAATATAACAAGAATAAACAAACAAGGAGAGGAGTAGGAGCCTAGTAATAGGATAGCCAACTGGTTTTTGTATAGCCATGTGCTTGCTTAAGGTTAATGTGGGTGTTTCAAAGCACCAATAACTAGTTTATTTCTGTATTTATAATTAATTAATTTTGTTTCCTCACTCTCCCCTAGTGAAATCTTGCTACTTGGGCTACCAACTATATGTTAAGTCAATGTAATTTGACCTTAATTATGAGCTTAATTTGTTTAGAGGATCGATGTTATGCATTTGCTTCTCCCTTTTTTTTTAGTGATTTCAACACAATCTTTTTTATCTTGTGTACATTCTCTGTTAATATTGACCGTTGATTTTATTTTGATTGTTTAATCTAACGACTACAAAACTAAAACAATGTGTATAAAGTAAGAAATGGTGTGTGAAAAGCAGTATTTTGTTTACCCTTTTTCTTCATAAGTTGCTCAATAATATTATAATATGTTGCGAAGAGCTGGCAATGTGAAGGGGTTGGAACTCATGGTCAAGATCAAATCCAATTGATGGAGAGAAAAAGAGATGTTAGACAAAAGCTGTATATTCCTAGCTTCAACCTCTTGTTCTTGTTATGCATTAATAAAGGACGAATTTGTGCTTTTATAATAATTCTATAATGAAAATATATGATCCTATTTGTCAGATATACATTGTGAGAATGTGAAGTTAAATAATCTCACACCAGTAAAAGGAGAACTTTATATGAGTTTATAAATACATTGAGTTAATTCTCATATTGTCAATTAGTTATGTGAAAAAACTATAACTTTCTTTATGATATCATAGCAAGTTGACCAACGCGTGAAACTCAATAGCAACTCGTGCTCGTACTTTAACCAATTTGTGGGGAGTGACCTTTTTTCTTTTTGCCCATTACGACCATTACAAGCTTCCTTTTATTGGACATATTTTCTTCATGTTCAAAAACCAATTTCGTGCTCCATGTGGGCTTCTTTATCCCTAAATAGCTCCTTTTCCTTTTCGTTCTGATCGATTAATTCCTGCTAAGATTTTGTCTCATGACCTGTATATATACTGATTATGCTTCCAGCTAATTACTCAGCAATTCTAATCAATTAAATAACGTCTGCAGGGTTTTGATTCGTAAGCATGCAGCATGTTACAATTACCAACAACATATAAATAGCCTCTGCGCATGAAAATTAAGGTGAGTTTGTAATTTTTTTAATTATTAATTTTGGAAATATGTAAAATCTCTGTCATATGCTTCGTTACTTGATATACAAGTTATGTTTACTAGTCTGCAAGGGGTTATAGCTCTAGTTATAGTTAATTATCATGCACTCAAAATAAATCCTACAAGTTGATCTTGTTATAAATAATGTTTAGTAATATGGAAAGAAAAAAATAAAGAGTTTGGACCTAAGCAGCTGCTGGAGCCTAACTACTTATCTAAAATAAGAGCTGCCGACCCAACTTTTCCATGAAATCAATATGCAACTGCCTCTTATTAGGTCATTTACCTAACTACCAATTAATAACCCATATGCATGTGAAATTGCTTAATTAAGTGATTAATTGTCACTTAATTTCTATATACATATAGACAACTTAACAAAAAATACGCAGTGGTAGTAATTAATCATTTGTGATAAAATAAAGGGATAAGAAAAAAAGGAGAGGGCGAAAGTCATGAAAAAGTTAGCTATGGAGGGGAAGGGGGACAAGAACATATCGATCATATCTGCTTAACAAAATATAACATGGGTGAAAAGATTCTTGGAGACAATTGGGCAGCAAATCCATTGAAATTTGAATATATTATCTAATTTAAACAGAGTATATGCAGGCATGCACGTCACGTACGCCATGTATTCGGGGTTTCATCATCCCACATGCAAACCCCCCGGGACCCTCCTCCAATTCATATCTGCTCAATGTGCCCTATCCTCTCATATTGATTATTCTACATATCAACCGGTGTCACGGTCTAATGTGATTTCTTTTTACTAATAAGTGAGTAAGTGAGATGTCTCATTAGTTCAACTCACATATATAGTGAGAGCATATAATATTTATGTTAAGTTAGATATCTAGTTATAACTAACTCATTATCACATTTCCTTATACTGTTACATTATATATGCACGCATATATATATATGATACATATAATGGAAAATTAAATGAAAATTGATTGTAAAAAGCAAGCAACAATGCATATGAGTACATATATGTGTACTTTTGCGAACCCTTGTAATCTTGTACGTATAAATGTTTGTTGTGGGACTTCGAAGGCAGGACTAGGAGGATAAGGGTAGCATGCATGTACCCATCTTAGCTTTGCATACCCCAGCACTTGTCATTTTCTCAATGAATTGAAGTCCCGTACCCATTCTTTCTACGTCTGCATTATTAGTGTATATGTAAAGTGGGCATATATATATATATATATATATGATGCATGCATTGTCTAAAGTGATCGCAATATCCATCTTCAATAGTGCAGAGGCTAAATTTTTATTCTTCTCAATATTTTATTATTTTTTGGCATATTGAGAAATATCAACCTTCACACATTCAGCTAAGACGTAATTTTTAAATTAAACTATTTTTATTTATTTATGGCTTAGTTAAAGTTCGAGTTTGTTTGTTTGTTTGTTTTTTTTTTTTTTTTTTTTTTTTTGGAATCAAAGTTTATTGCTAAGTACGTTATTTTTTTTTCATTATGTTTATTCCCAAAAAAAAAACCACATGGGTGGGTCCATGAACATTTATGGACCCGGACTTCTAAATGAGCTACGTATGGCAAACCCTTAAGCCTTTTAGGCCCTAATCTTTTTGCAAGAATCTCCTTAACCCACCATTGGAGATGGGTCTTTAACCAAATAAGGCTAAAACCAAGAGATGACCTTAGGCAGGGGTGAGCATGGTGTGGTTGGGCCTAATTTCAATGTAAAATTGAAATCGGAATCGGAAAATATCAATGGTTTGGTTTCGTTCGGTTCTGCTTCGATTCATGTTGATTTACGATTTCGAATACTAAATCATTTGACTACCAAATCAAAGTTTACTTGTTGTTTTTATAGTTGATTCTCTAAGAGTCTCAAACATAACCACTATTTCCTCTCAACTAATTAGTAATTATTAGTTAACAACAACAACCATGCCTAAAGGATCACATGGAAAATCTCAAAAGAAAACAACACTCTATAAATACTATGAGGGTGTTTGTTTGGCCTCACTAGCCTTCACTGGACTAGACTGGATTAAAGATTAGTGTATATGTTGTATGTTAGTTGGAGGAACTAATTTTAGTGGGATAAGGGCGACTCACCCCGACTAAATCCATCACTAAACAGTCTTAGCAAAGCCCTCCAAAAACTAGCAGACTGCTTAGACTGTCGTTGCTCGCATTCTCATCTTGCTTGATTGCGTCTCTATATTGCTCAACTTCGTCCTCCTCCTTCTCGAAGCGTCCTCGTCCGACTCGACTTTTCATTTGACAACACAAAGAAAATCCCTAAACAGCCCAAGCATCATTGTCGCCCATGCGTCCATTGTTCTCTTTTCGATTCGTCTCTATCTCATCTCTCTCTAACTTGATCATCGTCTCCGTATTTTGCTTCTAGTTACTTCTTTTTTTAATTCGGATCTGGGTTCTAGTTATTCGGGTTATTTTGCTTCTAGTTATTTGGGATTCTAAGTTTTGTTAATTTGGATGAAATTTCGTTAATTTATGGGATTAAAATATGAAACTTGGAGTGGATTATGAGTTACTTTGCAATTTCCCCTTATGGGTATGTAGGGATACATAGCTAGAAATGGGGATTCTAGGTTTTGTTAATTTTTGTATTAAAATTTGAAACTTGGAGTGAATTATAGAGTTATTTTGCAATTTTTCCTTTTGGGTATGTAGGCATTCGTAGCCATAAATGGGGTTGGAGATGGGGTTGATTCTGAGGGTGAATTGGAGATTTGATAGAAATGTAAGTTTTCAATTATGTCATTGATGATTTGTGCAAGCTAAAGATAACCATTTTGGATAAGTGTGATACTGATTAATCCAGTATTGAAATAAAGAATTTTTCATGCATTTTGGAAAATTCAGTATGTGATATCTGATTATGTTCTTGTTTTAATTGTTGGGGTCGACCAAGATGAAACTACTCAATGTGTCGACTGCATTAACCCAAGGTTGAAGCATTTTTCTAACTAGCTCCTAGACATTATTGCTACTGGAGATTTAGATGCATTTTTCCCTGCTGCAACACATGAGTATACTCCATTAGTTGAAGAGGTGTGGAAGGATCCTGCTATTCAGAAAGCATATAAAAGAAGAGATGAGCTTCATTTCCTTCCCACTATTACAGAGTATTTTTTTAGCTAGGTAATATTTTATATTATGTATATATTATTCTGCTATGTTTTCTTCATAACCTTGGCAATTAAGATGAGTTTTAGATGTTTAAGCAATGTGGTCATGTTTATTCAGGCTGTTAAGGTATCTAGCAATGAGTATGAACCTTCATAATGAGATATACTATATGCAGAAGGGGTCACTCGAGGAAATAGATCGACTTTCATAGAATTCTCGCTTGATTATCGGAGTCTGATGTTTGAAACCTACATAGAAAATCTGGAAGCTCCACCCCCACCTAACCAGTAATGTTATTTTATTGTTGGTCTCTCACTGCTCAAAAGTTCCGTTGAGGTTTGACCATCAATCAATGTGAGGTAATGCTTTTGCACATTTTTGTACCTTGTGCCCCATTTATGTTAACAAAAGCACCATTTATTTCTTACCAAAGTCCCAACTTCTTCTCAAAATTACATTGAGTCCATTCTTGGAGTTTAGCACAAAGCTACCTTTGGTAGATATTTTGGTATTCATGATATTGTCTTTTGGAAAGATCATCTCAATGCCCAAGAGCTACTCATCTGAATAAAAGACAAAGTAGCTAGCTAAAAGAGTGCCTCTCTTTCTAGAGGTGGAAAGCTCACCCTTATTCAAGCTAATTTCCTTGGTTTACTGAATTATGTGTTGTCGTGTCTTCCCAGTTCTTCTAAGGTTACTAGCACCCTTGATTCTGAAGCTAGGAATTTATTTTGGGGTTCTTGTGGTAAGGGATCTCTGGTTGCTTGGAAACATGTTTGTCTCGCAAAAAGGCTTTGTGGGCTCGGTATTCACCTTGCTAAGTTCTTTAATAGAGTTGCATTAGCTGAGTTAGGGTGGAAAGTTCTCACAAAACCTCAAAATTGGTGGTTCAGATTGTACAACCAAGTATTATTTAAAGGGACATCATTTCCTTTTATCCAGGAAAAAACTAATGTGCCAATGGCTTGGAAAGGTGTTCTTGATGCAAGATCATTATGTCACAAATGAATGAGGTAAGTCATTAGTAACGATAGAAATGTTCCTTTTTGGGTTCACAGTTAGGTTCTACCCTACCTTGTTTTTTCATATTATCGATGATTCTCTTCGTTCTAATATTAACTGGAATTTTAAAGTTGATTATCGATGATTCTTTTCATTCTAATACTAACTAGAATCTTACAATTGCTGATTCTGTAACTGGTAATTTTGAAATTTGTCTAAATTTTAGGAAGTCATTATTAGGAAATATTCTTTCATTAACGATCATAAAGTTACAACTGGTATTTATACAATGGCTAAGCACACAAGATATTGTCAACTCATCATAATAACCTACAATCTTATAACTACCAAATCTCAACAGTATAACAAACTGAATAATACATGCAAAATTATGTGAGCTAGGTTTTATCTTTTGTAACAGTACTCTCCTTATTATTCCCCCTCAAACTGAACTGAGGAGTCTTCAGTGATAGTTTGTCTCTCAGGAGAATAAAACGTGGCTTGGACAATGACTTGGTACATATAACTGCAAGCTGATCTTAAGAACAAACAAAAAGGACAGCAACTTCATGAGATAAAACCTTATCCTTAATGTAGTAATATTCTATCTCAACATGCTTAGTTCGGGCATAAAATATAGGATTCTTAGCAAGGGAAATGGCTAAAATATTGTAACACCAAAGTTTAGGAACCCAGGGAAGTGATAGACCAACATCTCTCAAAAGTTTGCATATCTGGATTAATTCAGTAGTAGTATTGGCCAAAGATCTATACTCTGCTTCAGTAGAGGATCTAGCAACTGTTGGTTGCTTCTTAGCAGTCAAACTAATAATGTTATTTCCTACAAAAACATAGAAACCACATGTTGATTTTTTATCAAGTGAACAGTCAGCCTAGTCAGCATTTGAAAATGCATTAATACTCAGGTTTGTGGAGCTTTTGGAGAACCAAAGACCAAGATTGAGTGTGCCTTTGAGATATCGAAGAATCCTCTTAACTGCTTGAAAGTCGAATTGCCTAGGATTGTGCATGAATTGGCAGACAAGATTGACTGCAAAGTATAAGTCAGGTATTGTCCATGTAAAATACTGAAGTCTTTCAACTAAAGACATGTGTGTAGCAAGATTGAGAAGAAGTTTAGAGTTATAATCCAGTTTGGATGTACTCAGATGAGTAGCATAGGGTTTTGAACCATCCATCTTAGCTTTCTTCAAGAGATCTGAGATATACTTGGTCTAAGAAAGAAAAATGCCACTGGAGGATCTTTTGACTTCAATCCCAAGAAAATAATGCAAAGGTTCGAGGTCTTTGATTGGAAATAGACCACTGAGTTTGGAAATAACATTTTGACAAGCTTGAGGTAAGGGTCTAGTAACTAGAATATCATCCACATAGACTAGTATAAAAACCAGAGTTGGATCCTTTTTAACAAATAAGGAATGATCATTTTGTTAACCCTGGAATCCAAGAGAGTGTAAGGCACTATGAAGCTTTTCATACTAGGCTCTTAGGGATTGCTTCAAGCCATAAGAGATTTATGCAATTGACAAACATAATCTGACTTAATGGGATCCTCAAAACTTGATGGTTGCTTCATGAAAATAGTTTCGGAAGGGTTTCCATGCAAAAACGCATTATTGACATCAAGTTGGTTCAAAAACCAATTAAATTGCACTGCCATTGTGAGAAGAAGCCTAATAGTCACTGGTTTGGCAACAGGACTAAAGGTTTCAGTATAATCTAATCATTCTTGTTGGGGAAATCCCTTTGCAACTAGGCAAGCTTTATATCTTTCTATAGTACCATCCAATTTCTTCTTGATCTGAAATACCCATTTACACCCTACTAGGAACTGAGAGGACATGAGAGTCATAAGAGTCCAAGTACCAGTGTTAAGAAGAGCATTGAACTCTTCTTGCATTGCCTACCTCCAATGAGCATGTTTAGAGGCCTGAATATATGTTGAAGGAATGTAATCTTCAGTGATATTAAAGGGTAAAAGGTGTTTGGTAGGGAGTAAGGCTTTTTGTTTGAAGATACTAGATTTTGATCTTGTCTGCATTGGATGGCAGTTGGTAGTTTGTGGAAGAGTATGACTAGGTGGAAGTATAGGGTGTTGGGGTGAAAGTGAAGGTGTACTAGTGGTAAGGGATAAACTGATGATGGGGTGAGTGGTTGTTAGAAAAAAACTAGTAGGTGGTACTGAAGATGTAGAATGAGGTGTAACTTGAGAGAATGTGAGGGTTGCATGGATAGAAAATGAGATAACATTTTGTGATGAAGGTGGAACATTTGCAGAAGAGGATGAGCCTATATGATGAAAAGGGAACTGAGATTCATCAAATAGAACATGCCTTAAGATATAAATATCCTTAGTTTGGGGGTCAAGGCATATGTACCCTTTGTGATTAAGACTGTATCCTAAGAAGGCATAAAGTTTGCTCTTAGGATCCAACTTCGATGTAGTATATGGCTTCAACCAGGGAAAGCAGCTACATCCAAATATTCTGAGAGAAGAATAAGAAGGAGACTTGTGGAATGAAGGCTCCCAAGGAGATGGTCTTGACATTGTAGGCATCCTGTTGATTAGATATATGGCAATGGAAAAGGCTTCCACCCAATAGATATATAGAACCTTAGATGTAGCCAACATTGTTTGAGATGTCTCAACCAAGTGTCTGTGCTTACGCTCAACACAACCATTTTGCTTTTGTGTGTGAAAACATGTAAGCTGATGATGAATTCCATGATCTTTTAGATAAGTAGACATGGCAGTATTGACAAATTCTCCACCAGAATCAGATCGAATAGAAACAATTTTAATGCTCATCATATTTTCAACTACATTCTTGAAATGAACAAAAGTGGTAAACACTTCTGATTTACATTTTAGAGGAAAGAACCTGCTGTATCTAGTATAATCATCAATGAAGATGATATCATACCTATAACCATAGACTGAATGAATAGGGGCAGGTCCTCAGACATCAGTATGCATGAGTTGCAATGGTTTACAGGTAGTACTTGCAGTAGGTACAAATGAAAGTTTTGAACACTTTCCTAAAGCACAACTTGAACATAATGATTTAACAACAAAAGACATTAGAATACATGACTGAGAAACAAGTTTATTTAAGATCTTAGAAGAAGGATGGCCTAAACGTTAATGCTTAACTTCTGTAGATGCTTTAGCAGTAGCAACATAGAGTTAATGAATGCTAGAAGGATTGTTAGAACCAAAGAAGGGATAGAATCCATGCCTCACAGGACCTTTAAAGAGCATATTTTCTTAAGAAATATTTTTACAGAAAGAAAATGATAGAGGTTAATTGAACACCAATTATCAAGACTAAATTAATTTGCAGAAAGAAAATTTTGTTTCAAAAGTGGCAAATGTAATACATTCTTAAGAGAAAATTCTTGATTATGAGTAAACATAATAGAAGTCCCAGAATTGATAATAGGCAAACCATTGCCATCACCAATATAGACTTGCTCAGGTCCAGTATAAGGTGCATGATTCTGAAGATTTCTTATTGAATTTGTCATGTGCGAGCTTGCCCCAGAGTTAAGTAACTAGGTCGGTGTGTTGGAAGATGTATTGGTATACATGGCAAAAGGTGCATGTTTGTTTCCATAAGTAGGATTCATTCGATAAGGGCATTCAAAGGCTTCATGATCAAACTGTCTGCAAATTTGACAAATAATTTTCTTGGAGTTGAAATTAGATTGATCTCCACGATTATACTTTTGATTTGATCTATTATTGTATCTCTAATTGTTTTGATTGTTGGATCTTAAGTTAGAAAAATTAATGCCCATGCCTTGCACTTGATTGGAGTAATTTCTAGGGTTTAAGAAATTGCGATCTTGACCACACCCTTGGTTGGAGGTGAAATTGGTCATTTTGAGCTACAAAAGCTTGATTGTTATGAGTCGGTGTAGGTAGAAGACCAATGGATGCATTGAAAGCCTAAAGTGGAAAAGAAGAAGAAGAGCGTTTCTTGTTTGTCAATTGAATTTCTTTGCTAAGAAGTAAGCCATGAAGTTCATCGATTGTTGTAGAATTAAGGCGACACTTAATTGTATCCACAAAAGATTCGTACTCAGAAGGAAGACCATTAAGTGTGACAAAGATGAGCTTAGAGTCATTAACGGGAGCACTAACACTGGCAAGAGCATCGACAATTTCTTCAATCTATTGAGGATAGGCTACAGCAGTCAAATCGTCTTTGGTGATGTTACGAAGTCGAGATCAGAGTTCATGAATATGCGATTGTGAAGCCATCGCAAGTTGTGATTCCAATTTGGACCAAAGATCACAAGATGAAGTTACACCGATAATATTTAGAATCAGAAGATCAAAGAGTGTGGAGTTCAACCAAATAAGAATAGTCTGATCATTCTCAAACCATGTGACATAGTCAGGATTCAAAGGGGTACTGCTATTTCCAAAGGCATCGTGAAGAAATTTGGGCGGAGGCAGTACAGATCCATCAATTATTCCGGTGAGGTTGTAGCGGTGGAAGATTGAGCAAATAAGGCACTCCAAGTAAGATAATTCATGGTGGTGAGCTTGATTGGCACCATGGATCTAATGCTTTGGATTGTGATTGAAGTAATTGAAGCAGTTCCAGAGGAATTAGGGCAAGAATTCGCCATAGGAGAAGGGTGAATTCGGTGAATTTAAACAATTCTTGTACTGGTTGTCCTAGAGGCTTTTCTAATTACTTTTCTCTAGAGAAAAAAAAAACATCGACATAGAAAACTCCCCACCCTAGTTTTTCTTTCTCCTTCTTTCTTTTTCTCCCAAATATAATTGAAGTTCATCATTCCCCCACTAAAAATCATAGGGTGAAGATCAATTAGAAAACAAAAGGTGGAAAATCATAAACTCCCACATGTAGTTCTTAAATTTGGACAAATTAAACACAATAAAATTCAAATATCATTTATATGATCTTAAATGACTAAATAATTACCCCCCTCAACAACTAATCCCAATTCACAAACATTATGAAATTGGTAAATACACTAACCAATTATAAGAAATAAGACAGTGGGACCCGGGTGGACAACTAATTCAATCCCCAAGTGTGCCTAATCCTTTGTTTATTGATCCCCCCACATGTCCCTCCCTGCATCCTGTTTGAGAGAATTTTTTTAGTGCACGGAGAACACAAGACAGTAATTACATCACATATTATAATACAAGTAAAGAAATACAAAAATAACTTATTTTCTTCACTTTTATTATGATGCACGGTGTTACAAATCTCTCCACTTTTGCAAGCTATTCAGCAGCCAATGCCAAAATTCCGCCTTCAAAATTTTTAGGATAATGCTAAGAGACCAAAGTTCTAAACTAAATGATATTGAAGTTGATTATTAGATTATTACATAAATATTGATAAATATACACATTTTCTATTGGTGATAAGTCATTTGACTTGCAAATTTAGTTTTAAAATTATAATCTCCCTAATATTATCCAAATTTTTACACACATATTTTCCTTCTGTTACTTTCTCCACTGGTCTCTTCTCTTTGCGTTAGTTTTCAAAACGCTTAAAAAATGCACTTCCATGTAAGATGGTACGTACACACGATGATGTATCAACAAAAGTACTTATAAATTCATCACTGAATCCCATGCACTCTCCGACCTAGCTGCTTCCTGCTGTGCTGCCTTATTATTCTCCTAATGTGTCATGAAATTTGAGCCCTCGATATACACAAAAAAGGTACAACTCATCTATCACAATTCTAGCACATGAACTTTGCTTTCTCTCCACATATATTCCCTTCAAGTTTGGTTGTTGCACTTTATGTATTCCAAGTTTCTTAAGTTAGTTGGAAATGCTAGATATGCTTGTGGAAATTTATACAAATTGGACAAATTTTTGGTTGCTCCTCATCTTGTCAACCATTTGCACAAGCTTCCCATGGCCTTTTTTTCTTCATGCAAGTCTTTTTTTTTTCTTTTTTTTTTAATGCGGACCAGTCGTCGATATACTAATGATACAGTGATATTGATGATACCGTGGATTTATAACTTAACTATATAATTGGTATAGGTGTTAATTTTTTGTTTATAAATACAATTAATTACACTGTAGAAGTATTAATGTCATCTAACCACATCACATTGAAATATGGCAAAATATAAGAGCATCTTCAATCGTGTTCTCCGCTTTATAACAATATTTCTTCTTCCTTTTTATTTTGGGAATTGTTACATTCTTATTGTTTAATTTGTTCCACAAGACCGATCAGCAAATAAACAAAATTTGTTAATTTTATTAACTAAACGAAAAACAAAATGTAGATCATATTGATTCTAAATTTGCCAAATTCGGCAAAAAGAGAAGTAGAATACAAACTCAAGGCCCAAATTCCCTCTCCCATTTTTTTTTTTTTTCCAATTCTACAATTTTTTTTTCTCAACGACCCTTGAAACATTTGACTATAAATTCAAAATTTAAGACAAAAAAAATTAGCAAATTGAGCTAGAGAAATTCATGTAAAAATTAGAGAGGTCCACCCTAATTTATCCTACTCTAGCATCCACTACATCATCTGCCGAAAATCATTCACGTTATGATGATGGATCAAGTAGTCATCATGACCACCGTTGGATACACCAAAAATGGAACCTGGACTAAGATATTGATGATGATGATGATGTGATCTCTGGACCTCCTTCTGTCTTCGGAGCTCCAAAACCTTCCTATGCGAATTGGAGTGCCTAGCCGACATGAAAGTCGGGCTTGCGGCGGGCCGGTACTCGGGAACAAGTCGACCCGACTTATACCGGACCCCGCAAGCGTTGCAAAGAGTTTTAGGGCCCAGGGGCCCAGTCCGCCATTGCGGAGTCTTTTCTGCTGCACAATGGAGGCATTTGCGGCCTGAAGAGTCCGAACCTGAATTTGAATTGCCAGCACCAATGGCAGCATCTCTCTTCTTAGGCAATGTCGTTTTGGGAGGTTTGGTGTTATTGTTGGGAGTAATGAGGTGGAGTAGGCGCGTGGACCAGTCCCCGGGGGCGGCGCGTGAGCGCTTGCTTCGGGCCTTGCCCGGGAGAGGCGTTTCGGAGGGGAAAAGCAGTGCGTTTTGAGGCGTTTCGGAGGATGAACACGTTTCGGGGGTTTGAGGTTTCGTTGTGTTACTTACGGAGAGGAACTGGAGAGACTGTAAATCCTTGTCTGCTGAGAAGGAATCCTCCACAAAGTTCGACAGCCATTCCAGCTCCGCCAAGTCATCGCACTGCAATCAAATTTCCACAAATTAATCAAATTGGACTTAATTTTGCAAATTAATTAAATTAGTTTTACGTATGCATATTAGATATTACATGCAAAGTATAAGAATTTATACTACGAAATACAATTACATATGTATTTATTAAAATTTAGAAAAAAAAATAATTTCGTTCTCAACTAAGAAATACAATTATCGAAATATGCTATTTTGTTGATATAAAATAAACTTTTTTGTCAAATGGTTAATTATAAAATTAACGTCAGGATCATGCAAATTGCATGCAGAAGCCAAAAATTAGTGAATATATTTGGAATTCTTGAATTAATGGGATTGGAGGTCTACCGGAACGCAGAGGTCGCCGGAGAACTGGGAGTCGTCGAAGCTCCGGTTGCCGGAGAAATGAGGCTCTCCGCCAGAAACAGAGGAATTACAGCTGTCAACGGCGGTGACCGCGGAGGATTCTGCGGCGGGGTTATGGAAGCTTCCGCCGTCAGCGGCAGTGGTGATGAAGGGGTCTTCGTTAGAGAAGTCGAGTAGGTCTTCGACGGTGAAGTCACCGCCGGTAGGCTTGTCTCCCGGTGATAACTTGGCGGCTCCGCCGTTGAAGTAGCCGCCGCGGTAGAACTCGGGCAGTTCCATTTGTGAAGGAATTGAGTGCGGAAACTTGCAGTGTAGAGAGAGAGAGAGAGAGAGAGTTTGCTTGGATTGTGTGAGACAGTGAGAGTGATGAGTGAGAGATGGAGGGGGCTGGGGGGTTTTGAGGAGTGAAGGGAGGGCAGGAGTGTAAATAATGGGAAATTGGGGCGTTATTTTGAATGGGGAGAGATGTGTATTAAATAATAGGAAGGGGAAGGTGGTGCTGGGCTTTTTGAACCGAACCCCTTATGAAACTCCTCACATGATCGCTGACACCACCACCACCTTTGTCACGTGCTTTTTGGACCCACCTCCACACCCCCAGCTCTCTTAATAAAGCTTAACCAACACAAATTCAGAGAAATAGATATTGGAAAAAAAAAAGGAGGAATTTACTTTGGTTTATGGGAAAATGAAAGTAAACAATTAATATGGTTGACAAATTTTGGAAGGGTAATAAATGTAACTGCGAAGAAACGGACCTTATCCAATATTTACCCTGGTCAATGTGTCATGGGGATTAGCGTCGGATGACTCGGGCCCATCCGACTCGGTCTTGCAAAACCTTGTGTAGGAATTAGGAAATGTGTAGTGAAGTTTTGTTATTCTAAACGTTGAAACTCGTCACGTAATACCACGGTTTAATGATATTCTTTTTTATTTATAAATAAGAAGTTTTATATTTGATTCTCACCAAATGCGAATTTGAACAACATTATTACTAGTTTAGAATGAGGCTAAATCCATCACATCCCTTAGCGTAGATAATATCGTTTGTTTAACAAAAGAAAAGAAAAAAAAAAGCTAAACCCATATGGTTCAAGAAAATTATGGCCTTATCTTAAACAGTAATTAGTTATTTATTTTTTATTGTTGTACTTTTTTCCTAACCGTTAAATTAAAATTGAACGTTAGGTAACAATTTTTTTTTGTAACATGGAATCTTAAGAACATGACTCATATGTAGTGATAGACTTTGATAGTATATGGAAGATAATAAGATAACAAAGCTCATGGGCATTTGGACATATTTGCTTAGAATTTGGTAAAGTGAAGTTTTTCCTAACATTTGAAACCTCAAATCCAGGAAGGTAGTGAGAGAATTTGGTAGTATTGTTCTTGTTTCAACACATTAATCAATTTTCTACTACATACGATAAATGACACTGTTTATACTATACTAGCACGCTTTTTACATGTAGAAATGGTATTGCACTCGCTTTCTATGAGCCTTCGTCGTGTTTCATGTCAAACGTTTTGCTTTTGATATTCATATAGAAATTATAAACTCATTAGTTGGTCAAGTTTGAAATTTTTCATTTTTGCTGGTAAATAAATTGATGGACATAATTTCATCTAAAATAATGTTGGTTTCCATCTCTTTCTTTTTTTTTCTTTTTTTTATCGTGAAACATGAATTTGTTGATCTGGAGGCTCATTTGACAAGTGCTTAAGCATTTTTATAGAAAATGTTGTTGGGTTTCAAAAGCACTTGAAGTGTTTTTCCAGTTATGCGCTTCTTAGTGAAAACAATTCAAGTACTTTTTTAGAATTAGCTTGCATTGTTACGAAGATTTGGTTCCAAAAGTACTAAAACAAACGCGTTTTCAATCGTTTAAAAACACATTCCACACGAACCCTCATTAATAGAGTTAACCCATAAGTTAACAATAAGTCAATAGCATTGAAAGGGAAGAAGCAATTAGGATAAAAAAAGAGACCCTCATATTCTTATGGTGCAGCCTGCGGGTAAGATAGAATCATTAAGGGGTGTGATATCCACACACCATATTTTACTTCTCACATACCTTTTTAATTTTCAACCGTCGGATCAGATGAATTGAAGAAGATTAACGAATAAAAATTATCAAGGGATGTGTGGATAGCACATCCCATCATTAAAAGTGAAAACCCTGCCCTAACAGGCCACGTGGACGTGATCAAGACCGTTATTTGATTACGTTGAGCTGTAAGCATCGTGCTTAAACGTGGGTGGGGAATATAAACAATGGGTAATGATACGGCAATTGGAGCAAATTGGGGTAGAAAGTACAGTTAATTGAGGTTAAAATATTGGAAAAAATCAGAGGGAGAAAATTAAAATCTTAAATTAAAGTAAAAGCACAACTCCCAAGAGCAAAAAATTATTAGTAGCAGAGGAATCCGGCTGTAAACTTGGACACTATTCGAATTGAGAGCCTTTGGAGGAATCACAGCGACAAAACCTGCAAAGAGATCGATTCTAAAGGGGTTGAAAATTGTATTTCAATTTGTTTAATTTTTGTTAGGGAATTGTTATTGGCACTCCAAAATTCTCATTATACGTTCCAAACTTTCTATATTTAGAAAGAAAAATACACTTATGAGGAGTGTAGAATAAAATTTTTAAAGTACCAATAACATTTTCTTTTTTGTTATTGTATGCTAATTACTTCATTATTTTTGCAATTAATTATGGCCAATAATATGGCATTAGTTACTATACTTTGTACTCGATTCAAAGTTGGAATTCTAGTTGTCATTCAGTACTACGGTCTGGTAGTATTCCTATTTACTTGCAAATGAGAGGTCTTAGGTTTGAATCTCGTGGATGACGAATTTGATACTAAATTAGGTTGTCCATTGTGTGGCTTAGCCAAACTCCCCCTCCCCTTGGTGTAAAATATATCGTTGGATTGCTATTTTATTTTTCCGCTAAACGATGAATTTTGTTAAATTAGATGTTAGATTAGCTACCAACGGAATTCGAACTCACGCCGTCATGCAAGAGCTCAACTCAATTCCAGCATGATGGTAAAGGGCCACTTGTAAAGTTGGAATGCTAGTTAGCTTCTACCTCCGACCTTGGATGGTTACCTTCTACCTTCTCTTATTATGTTTGTATCAAGCAATATAGTTTGATGAACAATTTATTTGTCTTCAAGACCCAACTTTATTCATCAATGATCATTTATGCAATTAATTAACAGAAATAAAAAGTCATTTAGAGTTAAATGTTATTAGATAAATAGATGAACATAGTGTCTTAATTAAACACTATGTTATTACATTGTTAAACAAATGGTTTGATGTTCAATTTGATTCTTGTGTATAATAAACAAGTTGATAATCATACAACGTCGCGCAATGAGAAGAACAAGAGGAAAAAAAATGAAACAGGATACAAAGGGGAAAATAGAGATTATATTCCCTCTAATTGAAGAACTTATTCATGAAGCAAAGGAAGGCACAATCCAGCCAGAATTTGACACAATTTCCTTTTGTTTGACGACATTTTAATGTTACTTCATAAACTGCAGTTCCTAAATTAACACATATTTAGGAAAAGATACAATTCAATTCACAAAATAATTATCCATGAAATTCAGTCTTAGCGTACAAATCAAGTACATTGGCTTGGTGTTTGTGTGTCTACCTCTACCATACATAAATGACTTGTATGGTACGAGTTCACCGTTATGTGGCGTTTTGTGTTAATAATACACATAAAATACGTGTAGTTGTTTTCCACATAGTTATATTTTTTTACACAAGATGTTACTGTAACGGTAAACCGTATCATACAAGTTATACTCCTATATGGTTGATTTTGTTAGAAATCAAATAAAGAGGGTCAAGTCCATGTGCCAGGAATCTATTCATGATGAGGTCATTTTCCTAAGGTGCTTCCTCACACGTGCATTATGCTCAGCATGTCTAAACCCTAACATGGTAGCACGTGTGTGCACGTCACGTGCCCCTCTGTCCTTAATGCATGGCTTAAACTTGATTAAGGTTTGATAATACTAGAGACTAGAGTGTATTGAGGTTTACGTTGGTTTTTTATGGGCAGCTTTATGCTGGTTGCTTCAAATTTAAAAACAAACAAAGGGAAACCCAAAAAAGGGGTGACTTGGGTTTTAAGCCAACGTTTTCAGGCTTTTACAAGAAGATAATCTTATTTCTCATATGATTTATATGATATTGTTGTTTATTGGGTTCAGTCCACTTCATCTCTAAAATCGATAGTCGAATAGTATACCTGTATTTTTATTTTTTTTGTTAGATTTAGCTCCTCAGTGGGTTTTGCTCGGTTTGGAGAATTGAGGGAGAGAAAGGTGAGAGAATAAAGAACAAAGAGAAAAGGGAAGTGCTTATTGTGGAGCAAAAAATAATAAAAAAAAATATAGAGACGACACGTGGATTCTTGGGTTAAAAAGATAAAATTACATTCGAGACACACCGGAACTCCTATGCTCAAGTAGTGAACAATCGCGACTCAATCAAGGTCCAAAATGATCAAAATAGGTATTTATTCAAAACCTATTTCATCCATCCTCATCAAATCCTCCCCACAAGGTAACCTTCAATTATTCATTCAAAATATGATTAATTACCTAAATTCATTGATTAATTACCTAAATTAATTGATTAATTTCCTAATTAATTAATTAATTAATTTTCTAATTGATTGCAAGATATTATTTTGACATAATATCTTGCAATTACACCCAAAAACCACCATTAGTGGCCGGACCCATTTTCTCCAAATAAGTGCATTTTCGTCCAAGAAGAAGAAGGCGGAAATTTGCATCCACAAATTGGTGCTTTCATTAAGAGTCTTGATCAAACGCTCAAAAAAGACTCTCGCATTCAAGGTTTTTTGTTTTTTTGTTCATTTGTAGATTTTTTGTACGTTCTTATTCTTGGAATTTTTATTTATAAAAATTCTTCAATAAAACATAAAAGAAAGGTACAATGACTAGAAACTCGGAAACCATAACGAACAGAAATTCCAACATTCAAGAATTTGGACTGCGGCGATCCACGAGGCTCAATGTGACAACAAGTGGAATGGCACCACCCCCAAAGGACACCATTGTGGCTACGCCTACGGCAGTCACCACGATGGCAACAGTTGTGGCAGCTCACGGTGAAAGAGGGACTCATGGTGAAGGCTTCACCTTGCCCACAAGCCTAAGCCCGTGCCACCTTGAAGTAGCGAGCCCAGACCCGTGCCATAAGGGAGCCCAACTTGGCTTAATGCAAAGGAGCTCAAGTTGTAACCGCAGCTGCCAAAGCAACAAGCCAAGGCCCGCAGGCCCAAGGCGCTGCACATGCCCAAGCCGTGCCAAGAGAAACCTTGCGCCCCACGCCACTTCAAACCACGCTGGCCCAGGCCCAAAGAGAGACGGCATGAGCCACGCCAATGTAGCGCCCCACGCTATTCCAAGCTCTACAGGCCCAAGCCCAGGATTTGTCGAGCCGAGCCCAAGCCTCGCACCCACGTGCTCTGCATGCAATCTAGCTCACTCCCGTGGCCCAATCCACTTCTGTGGTGTCCCAAGCAGCCCAAACTGGTCAAAGAGTGGCCTAACTATCCCAACTTCAAACTTCTGGGCCGACAATTGAATCGGGGCTATTTTCACCACACTTCTCCTCAGATTTGACATTTCCCAACTCAAATCTCGCTCTCAGAGTCTACCACACTTCCACCATTCAAAGAGACGCATTCCTTCCAAGCTCTTCTAACCCAAATGGTGAATAACACTTGTCTCAACAAGTCATGAAGTTGACCAACGCCCTCGCACATCAAATGACCTTGGTGAATCAGCTATTGCAGCGCACCGAGATGCAACATTCCCTGGACGAGGGCAAACGAAGAACCTTTTTAGCAGCGTCTCAGCAAGCAGCCACTCAACCAGTCATGAACTGAGCGTTTCTGCAGTGTACACTCCCGACTGGGCCCCCTAGATAGCGTATACTCCTACTTAACACTTGGATGAACGTGCACTCTCGACTAGGCCCATAGATGAGCACACATTCACAGTTGAGGCCACACTCCAATAGTCAACATAAGAAACATTCCAAGTGAAGTGTTCATTCGAGGCTAGGCCAGCAAGGATCGTCCTCCACCTTAGCACGAAGGACGGAAAGAAGCAACCACTCAATCCAGCTCAAGTTCAACCAGCAACCTACGAAGAATTCCCTCGCCTACTATAAACAAACCACATGCACCGCCGCCACAACATAGACAAAATGAGCAAGTAAAAATGCAAACTAGACCAGTAAGTCAAGACTAGGGGCAACCAAGAGCTCCGCTACCCCCAACAAAGGCAGATTCAGAAAGAGGTAGAAAGGCTCTTAAATGAGCAATTGCGTGATTTCCAATGCAACAAAGTCACTGACGAAGCGCTACGACGGGACATGACCAATATGAGCAAGTCATCATTCACGAATGAGATAGAGTAGGAAGAGCCTCCACGCAAGTTTAGCATGCCACATTTCACATATTTCAAATAAGATGGAGATTCAGAAAGGCACTTGAAGCACTACCAAAGCACGATGGTCCTTTATCGGAACAACAATGCTCTTTTGAGTAAGATATTCGCCACCACTTTACAAGACGAGGCGTAAGACTGGTTCCACACCCTACCACCACGATCCATCCAAAGTTTTGATGATATTTCCTTGGTTTTCACCAAAGAATACTCATCCTACAGCTCGATCAAGAAAAAGTCTAACCACTTGTTTAACATGAAGAATAACCCAAAGGAGTTGCTCCGCGACTATGTGAAAAGGTTCAAAGTAGAAAAGGCGAAGATAATCGGATGCGACGACTCAATAGCAAGTGCAACCTTTCAAAAATAACTCACAGCAAACCACCCATTGTTTGAAAAATTGATCATGAAAGAAGATCTAACCCTAGCAGACTTTTTTACTCTGGCAAAGTAGCATGCACTTTGGGATGAGGCTTGGTGAGCAGACAAGGCGCCCGAGTAGCCTAAAAAGAGTTGGCAGTGGCTCAAAAGAAGAAGGACTAGAAACAGTACAACAAAAGCAGGCAGGAGGCTAAACGTAGGGACCGACCTATGACCAAAAAAGGCTCGACAACTAAGAACTACTTTAAGTTCTCAATCCCGATCCACCAAATCCTTCATAATATCAAGAACGAGCCATGGTTCAAGCTGCCAAAACAATCAAAATGAGATACTTCCAAGTTAGACCACACCAAGTACTGCATATTCCATCGAGGTCCCGGTCACACAACCGACAACTGCTAAACTTGGAAGAACTACCTAGAGAAGCTTATGAAGGAATGTAAAATTGACAGATACTTAGACAAGCTGATTGTGTAGCCTAAAAGGAACGTAGATACCGATGAAGAACAGCCCAACAAGATGATTCGGATCAATGGCATATTCGTCGAATCTAATCACTTGGGGGCCACTAACAACTCCAAGAAAAGGAAGATCCAGCAGGCTTTACTAGTCTCACAGGTCCAAGCAGTCAACACCCAACCTAGACCCATCGTTGGCTTCACTGAGCAAGATGCAGAAGGCGTCAACTTCCCACATGACGACACATTAATGGTATCTTCCCAACTAGCCCATACTATAGTCGACAGAATGATGGTTGACAACTGAATTGCAGTTAACCTACTTCAGCTCTCAGTAATTCAGAAAATGGGCCTAGAAAGCACAGTTGTCTCAAAGCAGACGTTCACGATCGTAAGCTACCCGTCTCCCTATAATAGGATTCTTGGTTGATTAAGCTGGACGCTGTAACCTCCGTCAAGTAACAAAAAATCTAATTTCACATCCCGGGAAGAGGAGTCGGAAAAATCAAGTCTGACCAGGCCATATCTTGACGATGCACTGTGCAAGTACTGAATGAATCAAGAAAGATAACCTTTACCCCCGTAGAGGCTACTGAGGTCCAAAGGGACGATGAAGCTACCAAATAGCAATTACAGCAGTTGGATTAAGAAGATGGTGTCCAAGTCAACACGCCAGCAAATGAAACGGGATGGAAACCCGAAGAGGATGCCGAGCACATCATTCTGGATCCCTAGCAGCTGGAGAAGACTGCTAGTATCGGCTCACATCAAAGTCCAAAGGAAAAGGAAGAACTCACGGCTTTTCTTAGGGAAAATTATGAAATCTTCGCATGGTCACCTTCCAACATGCCCAACATCAACCCAAAGGTAGCTTGCCAAAAGATGCACGTCGACCCTACTACCATGGTGATAAAAAAAATAAGGCATTTTGCACTCAAATGAGTGACGATCATATAAGCGAAAATTGACAAGCTACTAGAGGTCGGATTCATAGAAGAGGTAGCACACTCAACATGGCTTGCCAATGTTATACTGGTACAGAAGAAAGAGAAGGGTAAATTGAGGGTTTGTGTAGGCTACATCGACCTCAACAAAGCATGCCCAAATGATTCTTATTCGCTTCCCCGAATCAATCCATTAATATATTCAACTTCTGGGAACCAACTGCTTAGTTTCTTGGATGCATACTCTAGCTACAACCAAATAACCATGTACGAGCCTGACAAGGAGAAAACCATGTTCGTGATCGATCGAGGCACATACTGCTACAAGGTTATGCCTTTTGGCCTAAAAAACGTAGGAGCCAGCCACCTAATGGTGAAGGGTATGTCGACGACATCATGGTGAAGGGCAAACAGCGATCAGACCACATCGGTAACTTGGCGGAAACTTTTAACATCCTTAGAAAGTGCAAGATGCAGCTCAATCCCTCCAAACGAACATTTGGAGTATCTTCAGGCAGATTCTTAGGCCACCTAGTAACCCAATGAGGAATCAAAGCACATCTTAAGAAAATCCGAGCGATCTTAGAGATGAAATCTTCAACTACCTTAAAGGAGATCTAAAGCTTAACCGGACGAATAGCCACCCTCAACCATTTTCTCTCGCGGTTCATAGATCGATGCAAGCCCTTTTTCAAGGCCATCAAGAAGGCACAAAGAGACAAATGGGATGATGAGTACGAAAGAGATTTCCAAGACTTGAAGAAGTATCTCATATCACCTCTCTTACAATCTAAGCCGAAAGCAGCGGAGAACTTATACATCTAATTGGCAGTCTCAGAAGTAGCAGTGAGCTTTGCCCTTATATGAGAAGAGTTGGGGGCCCAACTACAGGTATTCTACACTTCTAAAACTCTTCTCGATGCTCAAACTAGATATCCAAACATCGAGAAATTAATTTTAGCGCTGGTTATTGCGGCTTAGAAGCTCAGATCAGACCATACTTTAAAGCTCATACAGTCATCATCATAACTCAATATCCTCTACGATCAATCCTACATGGTCCAGACACTTCTTAACGAGTAATGAAATGGACATTGGAACTTGGCCAATACCGTTTAGTTTTCGACCCCGCACGACGATAAAGGCCCAAGCTTTGGCGGACTTCATAGTAGAGTTCACGTCTAGCCTAGGTGATGCAACAGAGTGGCTCAACGACACCCTAGAGGCAGCTGAGCACACCTTAGCTGAGCCTGCTCTACCCGATGGAAACTTCTGGCACTTGCATGTTGACGGTGCATTCAACTACAAAGGCTCGGAAGCAGGCGTGGTCCTTGTCATCCTGAATGGTTCGATGCTTGAGTAGGCGATCATTCTAAGCTTTAAAGCATCTAACAACGAAGCGGAGTATGAAACCTTATTGGAAGGCCTCTAAATGGCAAAAGACTTGGCCATGAAAAAACTTGCAATTCATTCCGATTTCCAGCTAATCACTAGCCAAACTACTAGGGAGTACACGGCAAAACATTCAAGCATGTCGCAATACCTAGAGAAGGTACGTAACCAACTTGAGGCATTTTAGACTTACACTCTCACTCAAGTTCCGCGGGCAGACAACGCCCACGCAGATGCACTAACCGGCCTAGGCTCTGCTATTGACCACTAACGCCCACGTAGAGCTGGCAGCTGAAGTGTCACATGTTAGTACAACTCTCAACTGGCAAAGTTCTATTATAGACTACCTGGTCAATGACACACTCCCCACGGAAAGATTGGAGTCTAGAAAACTCTAAATAAAGGTTGTTTGCTACTACATGTGGAATGGCATTCTAGTCCAAAAGGTCCTACACCAGACCACATCTTTGCTGCCTAACGTCTCCTAAAGACCTAAAAGTTCTAAGCTCAATCCACAATGGCATTTGTGGAAATCACTCCGGAGGCAAATCGTTAGCGCAAAAGGTTTTTAATGCAGGCTACTATTGGTCTACCATGCATCAAGACGCTATGAAGTTAGTTTAAAAGTGTGACTGTTACCAACGCTACAAGTCAGTACCAGCACTGCTTGCCAGTGATCTACACCCGCACACAAGTCATTGGCCGTTCATGCAGTGGGTAATCGACTTGGTAGGGCCAATGTCACCCGCTACTAAGGGCAGGGGCATGATGATAATGGCAACCGATTACTTCACCAAAAGGGTAGAAGCAGAGCCCATGACGACCATGACTTAGGCAAACATAGAGCGCTTCATATGGAGGAACACCATTTGTTGATTTGGCATCCCTTAATCCATCGTCACTGACAACAGCCTGAAAATTCTTGAGGAAAGATTTGGCGAAGTTCTTCCAAAAGTACGGCATCAAGCATCATATGTCCACGTCGAGATATCCTCAAGGCAATGGGCAGGTCAAAGCATCTAACGAGACGATTCTCGACTGCCTCAAGAAGTCTTTCTTCGATAAGAAGGGAAAATGGCCAGATGAACTCCTCGGATGTCTATGGGCGTATCGCACCACCAAACAACGAGCTACGACAAGACTCTTTTCTCTTTGGCATTTGGTTAAGAAGCAATCATTCCTCTCAATGTCATTATGCCAAGCTTCAGCACTCTATTGCCAAGCATTGGGCAGAATAGTAAGGAGATGGCCACAAGCTTAGATCTGGCAAAGGAGAAGCGCGAACATACCATCACCCGTATCACAGCCTACCAGCAGCAGCTCCTCTCCAGCTACAAAAAAGGGCCAAGATCTGGCAGTTCCAACCTGGAAATCTAGTTTTAAGAAAATACTTCACCATTGCCCGTAGAAAAGGCTCCAAAAAGATGGATCATATCTAGGAAGGTCCGTACAAGATCAGCAGAGTAAGCGGCAAAGGTAATTACACATTCGCCATCATGAACGACAAAGAGATCGAAAAGCAATAGAATGACTACAACCTGAGGAAGTACGATATGTAACATCTCACTACATCAAAGCCCGAAGAACTCAAACAGCTCAATGGGCACCACATCACGAGCCAAGGCTTATCCAGTTGTTATGTAGTCTCTACTTTATAGGTAAGTTTTCTTTTGTTTCACTCGTTTTTCAATGAGGAATTCAGAAGTAATTTACAACTTGGCTCGACTACATGTTTACAACAACTGAACACTCATGCACTTCGAAAGAAAACCGCGCCCTTCTTAGGGACTCATCCAAAAAATTGCACCCCTTGAGAGACCAACCATGTTTTCCAGTGCGAGAGGGTAAACCAATTCCCTGACACCCACATGGGTCTACTTTCCAAAGTGGGAGGATAAACTCAACACTCCAAATATCCAGACATGGATGAGCCGGGCTGCCCTAGTATAGCTAGATGCACAATAGCTTATGCTAGGATTCCTAGAAGTAACACAATGGTCTTTTTCAAGGCTTAGTTAACTGAAGGACTTTGGGTCTCTTGGCCTAATTTGCGGGGAATCGGGTCCTAGAGACGGAGGGGGCACATTACGCAGTACACCCTATGGACAGCTGCCTTGGAACCCTAAAATTGCTACTGAGTGCACTAAGGTAGCCTACGGTTTTTGGAATACTGCCTACAGCTTGCCCTTCGAGCAGTAAGCTGCGCTAAACTTATACAATCGTACATTTTTGTGAGAGGTTAAACAAGTTAGCGCGCATATACGAAGCTTCATCCACTGTTGACATGCTACATAGTTGATGGGTTTCATTTCTTCCAAAGCGCGGAATGACCTACATTAAGTCCTAAAGTGTTGTGATACTAGTTACATAACCTACGGTATTGGAGAAAGCCAACGTTAACATCATAGTGGTCACGTGGACTAGTCTGCTTCTGTAAGTAAGACGTCCGGCTACCAACCCTATGGCTAACAACTTTGCAAAGTTCTAAGCCAACACCTACGGTTGCATAGGTTACGCAAGCCTGTCTGCTTATAGAAAAGTAGCACGTTTGCCACTGGCCTATAAAGTCTAAAGGTTAGGGCATGAACAAAAGAAGCGAAGGTGGAGAAAAATGAAGGAAGCAAGTTTATTAAATTTTCTAGCAAAATTGATAAACAACTAGCAAAGGCCAAAGGAGTTCAAGCAAAGCAAAAAACAACAAGGAAAGCAAAGGAAATCCTAAAGACTACCTAGAAAACTACTATTCAGCAGCTTGACCATCCCATGACTACTCGATCGCCACACCTTCAGCAGCTACAGCATCCTCAGCAGTGTCACCATCTGGTGTTTCACCCCCGGCTGCTCCATCTTGGGCATCAGCCTCTCCGACTACTTCACCAATGGAAGCCTCGAAAGTAAAGGCAAACAAGTCTTCCAAAAAAATGGAGAAGGTCTCAAAGTCTTTACCAACAAACTCAAAGTCAGATGGCCTTTCAAAGAGATGGTCTACATAACCCAGCTTGTAGAAATCGGCTTGACTCTAAGTAAGCGAAGCATCGAACCTGGCCTTCTCACTCTTCAACTGCTCATTCTCCTCGAGTAGACCAACACTGACTCGCTGCAACTCCTCCACTTCCTTATTCAAACTGTCGTTGGTCTTCAAAGCACCTTGGAGTTCCAACACTTGAGGTTCAAGCCTGTCAACGACCTTCTTTATCCTTTGTGTAAGCAGTAGAGTGGAACTCAGCAAATGGCACGATTAAGATCTTGAATCTAAGGTATGTAACACCTGATCTCTTTCTCTGCACTTTCATACTTTACTTGGATTGTGTCAAGCCTAGTCTTCAAATCCATGATATCTTGGCGAGCGATCTCAAGTTGTAGAGAAATGGGGGCAGAGATATTAGACCCCTTAAAAGCAACAAGCTCAAATTCCAACATCTTGACTTTCTCGGCCGAGGAGTAAGCTTCGGATGCCACAATTCTTGCCACCTTCTTGGCAGCCTTGGTATCCTCTTGATTAAGGAACATAGACTCAGGTGCTAGAATCATTGTTTTCTACATCATAACTAGCAGAGCAGTCCTTCTATACTCGGTCGTAAGCTTCGCAAAGGAACTTGTGTCAACGGCCCCTTTGACGCCATCAACAAACTTGGCGCACACATCCATGTCCTCGAGCAGATCTAGTCTCAAGAACACACAAATCTCAGCAGCTTCCCCAGGAACAGACTTGGTGGATTTCTCACAACTGCCTGCACGAGCAATTTCTTTCTTCTCAACAGGCAAATTAATCCCGGCAGCACGGGAGAGGGTTTTGGCGCCACTTTGGTAGTAGAATCTGATGAAGCGATATTATACTATATATTTTACCCTATTCTTAGTATTAATTTATTGATTATTTTGGTAGATTTTTTATACTTTGTTATGTATTTTTAATATAGGACATTCGACTTCATGTAGAGTAAAAAGTAACCAAATTGATGAATTTTGGAGTGATTCCAATTGAAGAATGTTCGTGGGTCTTTCAAGATGATTGTATCAAAATTCCAGATTTTTCTATCAAGCTATTTAACTGTGGTGAAGAAATAAAGGCCCAGCGTGCAGCTTTCCCAGATTGATGTTTCTGGACATTTTGGGTATTTTGAAGGTCAAAATGACATATTTTGAGGAGGATTCCTTCTGAATATTTGTAGGGGACGTCTTCAGCTTTCAAAAGAGACCTTTTGGGACCAAATCGGAGTTGATTTGGTCGGTCAAAATACTAATTGTCTGAGAACTCCGAATTCTAGTTCAAATAGGAAACCTTTTATTTTCTGTTTTATCATTTAATTATTTTTCCTAGTTTTATTCTAAGACCTTTTCAAGGTAGGGTTTTATTTTCTAGTAGTATAAATAAGACTTTTTAGCCATTAGGTTAGGAAGAGGAGAACGCACGCACTATTTGGAGAATTGCTTTTGACAATTCAAGTTTATTTTCAAGGTGTTTTCTATCCATGTTCTTAATAGTATTTTGTTTTATGGTTGTTAGTAGCTAATTTTCGTTTGCTAGGGCGAAGCCTTGAGCCTTAGCATGAATAAGTAGTTTTTATTTAATTGCTTATGATATTATGCTTGCGTGCTTTGAATTATTAATTACTATGCTTTAAACTGTCTATATATCTTAATGCTTAGCTACCATTAGGATGTTTAGATAAGTAATCGGATGCAATTCGATCGGAATACCACGGGGAATTAAGTATTGCTTCTTGTGATTAATAGTTGTAATTTTACTTAGGATGAATACCATGTCTTAGGGGTTGCATGGTTTTTCAAAGGGTTTTCACAAAGCGTAATGAGTCATGCATGTTTATATTTGATCTGAATACCACAGACGGATTGCATGTTTGATATACGTTCTATCTTGAATACCACGAGTAGAATATGCATTAGGAAAACCTAACCTTCAAAGTTGCATGGGTAATTCATAAGTAATTGGTAAATTTACATAGGATTGTTAAGAGGACGGCGGAATCCTAGTCTTTTACAATTTGGTTTTCAAAACGTTTTCCTTTGTTTTCTTTACTTTGCTAATTTCTTTAGTCATTTTAATTATTTTTAAATTAAAAACCAACCTCTTCGAATCTTTGTTTTCAAATAATTCATTAAGATTTGATATTTACATAAATTATTCATTCAATCCCTGCGGAAAACGACCTTACTTAAGCTGCTATACTACGATAACCTTGTACTTTTGCAAGTATTTTTAAGTGTTTTTATCCCTATTTTTGTAGGTGGTAAAAATCCTATCAGAATCCACCTTATCGCTTTTCATGGTAGTAAGTTTTTCCGAAGGTAAACCAGACTTAGCCCCTAACCGATGTTTGGGCATAAATTTCAGCACTGGGGGCACGGCGAAACTTCTACATTAAGCAATACTGTCAGCAATCAAACCCTTCGAAATGGCATGCGTCATTGGCACAGATCTAGCAGCCTCCTCTTTCTCACCCTTGGAAAAAGTTAAGTTAATCACAAGCTTGGGGGCAGTCGGCGAACCTTCGCGAGCAGCGGAAGAAATCCTAGACTTTTTCTCAGCCAACATCTCTTGAGCCGATGGGGAAGATCTTTTTTCCCACCTTCATTTGCAGTAGGCTCCACAATGGTGATCAGGTGAGCCAACGCGTCAACCTTGATTCTATTTACCTCATCTTTTAAGGGCATCCCACCTTTCTCCCAACGAAGATGACTGAGTAGCCAGCATCATTCCTGGTACTCGGAAGGAATACCCGGTGCAATATGCACCTTCTTCATGTCTGGAGAAGTTTTGGGAGTCGAGCCAAATTCTGAATCTATAAGAACATAATAAGACAATCAATAAATCAGAGAGCAACTTAGTAAAAGTACAAAGCAGCCGAGGGACTAGTCTACTTACCGAAGATGAAAACTATCAGAACACGTAGCTCGGGGGAAGAATTAGACTCTCATTCTCCACTTATCTCCAAAGTTTCCTTGGCCCAGTCATGATCTCCCTTGCTCGAATTGTCAAATAGCCTATGGCGGGATCGCAACTGCCCAACTCCCTCGATGTGGCCTATGTCAAAGAAGTACCAGAATTCGTTGACGGTCATGTCTAAGTCGAAAAGTTGGCTTAGATTAAAGAACCCCACCATTATATGGACCGCGTTCGGAGAACATTAAGTGAGGGCACACTTCATGGAACATGGCACTTCTTGGAAGAAACACAGCATATGAAAAGTGAACCCCAACACAAAGTAGTAGGGGTGAAACTTAATGGCTCTCCGAGCCCCACTACAAGGCTCATGGCTCCCACCATCCTTGACGCGCTTCTCATGCACTCTTGACGGAATAACGTGCTTATATGCCTTAAGGAAGTCTCTAAACAAGTTATCAGAGCTAATTTTGAAGTGAGTAACCTTGAAGTAGCCAACCTTGCTCAAAGACCTGCCTTAACGATATAATGGCGGCACACCATCATCATTCTTATGGCTCAAAGAAGACATGCTTGAAGAAATTCTATAAAGACGCAAGGAAAATTCATTAGACGGCTGCACACACACAAAAAAAAAAAAAGGAAGACACGGCACAGCAAGCCCCACGGCCCAACAAGGCTCTCGACCTCTCTCTCTTTTCCCTCAAGCACGGGCTCGAGCCTAGCCTAAAAAAATTATAAGGCAATTTTTGGTCCAATCAAGCGGGCCAAGCCTAGCGGCCCGCTACTCTCTCTCTCTCCTTTCATGCACGGGCCCTAGCCCAGCATTCAAAAAAATAAAAAATAAAAACAAAAAAAGACTACTCATGGCCCAAGCCATAAAAGCCTAGCAACCATGCCAAGCCCCATGGCCTGGCTAGATACTTCCTCAGCCCGCAGGCCTCACAGCCGAAATAAAAGGAAAATGAACCAGACCCCCGCTCTTCCACTTCTTCTAACGAGCCAAAGCCTATTCATCTAGCCCAACTTCTTAGCCCATACCATCCATATCAACCTTCGGCCCAAGCTAAGCCGAGCCACCACCACTCCGCATCTTGCCACCCACGGAAACAATGTCGTGAACTTGTCCAAGCCCTTTTTCACACATCCTCGACCCCCGTCGAGCCAAATTTCAAGCCTCGAGGCTCCCAAAAATTGAGAAGACAAGGACAATTAATTTTTTCTTACCTCTGAGTGGCGTGAAGACGAAGAAAGCAACAAAAGACGGTCCTTTGCACGGGCATGTGTAGAAGATTGCTAGGGGAGGGGGAACAAATATCCTCTAACTTTCTCTCTCTTGTAGGGTAGAATAAATTGCACTCCAAAGTTGATTTAATAATCTACTTAAGGTAAACTTAAATAGACTTTGGGAGAAATTTATTTCCCTTTCCTTGAATAATCTAATTTCCAATGAAAGAAGGAATCTACATCAAAATAGGAAACAATCTTATGTTTCCCGAAGCAAGAAGATCTCTACACCTGCTGCCTGTTCCTGCAAGCAGCCCAATAGGTGTGGGGGCATTTGTGGAGCCAAAAATAATGGAGAAAAATATGGAGGCAACACGTGGATTCTTGGGTTAAAAAGACAAAGTACCCTTGAGACACTCCGGAACTCCTACTCGCAAGCAACAAACAATTGCAACTCAATCAAGGTCAAAAGTGATCAAAATAGGTATTTATTCAAAACCTATTCCATCCATCCTCATCAAATCCTCCCCACAAGGTAACCTTTAATTATTCATTCAAAATATGATTAATTATCTAAATTAATTGATTAATTTTCTAATTAATTTCATAATTGATTGCAAGATATTATGCAAGATAGATATTATGCAAGATATTATTTTGACATAATATCTTGCAATTACACCAAAAAACCACCATAAGTGGCTGGACCCCTTTACTCCAAATAGGGGTGTTTGAGCCCAAAAATATTGTTTTGAGCCAAGTTTAGAATGATCTCGGCCCAGTGTTGGTTAGGCCGAGTTCAGAGTCCTTCTCGGCCTAGAAGTCGTGGATGGGTATCATTGGGGGTTTTTTTAGTTTATGGGTTACGCAGTCGAAATTGGCCATATCTCGTCAGGGAATTAGGTATATGGATGAGTCCTATTATGAGAAGGAGTTTCGACATGATCAGGATGTTGGAACTGAATGAAGGAGTTTCGACATGATCAGGATGCTGGAACTGAATACGGCCTGATAACGAGTTGTGTTCAAAGTCCTAGTATGAGTAAGATTGGCCGAGATAAAGCTGGATCAGGGAAATGAGTTCTAATCCTGGAGTGATTGGGATTTAATATAAGTTGGCTGTTATAAATAGGGAGAGAAGACATCGAAACAACCCCCTCCAATTCAACACACAAATTGCTCTGCGCATTCTCTCGCTCTACTCAAAACCTCTCAACAACCTTGAGATTTTTGTTTTCCTTTCTTCACCAAAACACCTTCAGTTTGGATAAACAGCACTGTGGAGGTAACCTGTGAACATCTTCAGTTTGGATAAACATCACTGTTGCCGTAGAATCAGCCGACCGTTAAGCACCTTCAGTTTGGATAAACAGCACTGCGACAGGGTCGACTGGTTATCTATTCAAGTCTCGATTGAGAAGGATTTTCGAATCCTTATCAGCAGAGGTTATTTTGTTAGCCTTCTTGGCGAAACGAGGTTTACAAGTTATTATACTCGGCACATTGAACGCCGAGTCGTTTATGATTGGTTATTCGCAAGTGGGTTTTAGAGTTTGGCATTCTGACGGTCGAACCACTTTCACAATCAAGACACACATTTATTTTGAGTATTTGTGCCCTTACACTTTGGTGTCGATTCGGCGTGCTTATACTCTCACGAATATAATCACCATGACTGAATCTGACGCCGACGATTATTGAACTTTGTAAAACTAGCAGCCTTGTCTTCAGGCTTTAGAACCCGAAGGCCAAGAGTGTTCCTTCCTAGGCCGCAGTCGCGAGATTCAGAAGTCAGCAGCGCACCTAACACATCAACAAATATTACTCCTCGGCAAAGCTCGGCCGACGAGTTAGCACGCCCCGCATACAACCGAAAGACGTAGTTAGCTTATTAATCACTCGTCCTATGAACCACGTAGACTCGGTAGTTTTTAGGGTCAACATTTTGGCATGCCCAGTGGGACCCAATGCTAAGACTATGAAGTTCATGACCATCGAGACACGACCAGTAAAAAGAAAACAACCATGGGAAAATCAACGACTGATCTGCCGGTTCAAAGTTCTGGACAAGAGGTGTCACTTGCGTGAAATCTTATCATCGCAGTGACCTTTGAGGCTATAAGTGTGACACACCGGGAAAATGAGGTGTGCCTCGGTGGCCAACCTCGAAATACAGAAATACATAACCAAACTGCAGGCGTTTTCATTGAAGGAATAGTGGAGGATTGCGATGAAGACGGTGGCAAAGGTTCTGATCCTCCGATAGGTCGTTTCTTCGAAGACGACTTGACGAGCAGTCTCAACAAGTTGAGCAGACAGTGGGCCATAAAATGAACTGTTTGCTTAAAGTGATACAAAGCAATGGTGAGACCCAAACCCGATTGCTCGAACTAATAGTTAGTAAAGTCTTCGAAGAGAAACCTGTTGATCAAACTTGGCAGCTTCCGCTTAAAGGTAATTCCCTACAAGTCGAAGTGGTATCTATTCGGCCCAAAACAATTGACTTAGAAAAAATGGGAGGAAAAAATGGGAAGATCAAGTAGTAGGTTAGATGGATCCGACCAGAGAGTGGAAGCAACACCGTTAATATGACTGAGGTCCAGCGGATGATTGATTCGGCCATGAAAAAGGGGTCGAAGTTCCCTAAATTCATCCACCTGTATCCAGCTTATGTGGAAAAGTTTGAATATCCTAAAGGTTTCAAGATTCCAGATTTCAACATTTTCGCTAGAGAATCGTCCTTATCGTTAGAACACGTGGCTCGTTTCACCGCACAATGTGGAGATGTTAACAGTGACTTTCACAAGTTGTGGTTGTTCAACTTTTCGTTGACAGGCTCAGCATTTACCTGGTATATCAACCTCCCACCTAATTCTATCCAAAGCTGGGAGGAGTTGGTCGAGAAATTTCACGAGCAGTTTTATCGACCAGGGATGGAAATGTCAGTTTCTTCATTAGCAAGGATGGCTTAAGCGTCTGATAAGTCACCAATGGATTATCTTACCAGATTTAAATCGGCCAGAAATTGATGCCGAGTACCTCTCCCCGAAGTTGAATTTGTTAGACTTGCTCTGAACGAACTCGACGTAGAATACAAAAAGAAATTCTTAGGGGCAAACTGTCGGGATATGTATAGCACGTCGAGCAATATGATTATTTACTCCGATAAGAGAAGATCTCGAAATCGCCATCCCAAGGGATGATTTACAAAAATCCCATGGTCAGCTACGCATCGACCAAATGCGAGGATTCTCAATACGTTAGCGTGGACACGGCCGAGATAGTAATAGATAAACCATACGTTTGCAAGGCATTGACTCAAATTAACTCCAAGGATGTCAAAACCCGCTCGGCCACTGAAGAAACAGCAAAAACATCGAAAGTTTACACTTTTGATATCACAAAGGCCGAAGCAATTTTTGATCAATTGTTATTAGCAAAGATCATCAAACTTTGGCCTAGGCATAACATTCTTAAGGCAGAAGAGCTTAAAGGAAAGACTTATTGCAAATATCATAAATTAACCAAGCATGCCACAAGCAATTGTGTCATATTTCATGATGATATCCAAAGCTGGATTGACAAAGGCAAACTAAAGTTTCCTGAAAAACGAATGACGGTTGATACGGATCCATTCCCTTCGGCAACAGTTGGCATGGTAAAAGCCCGTTTGCCCAAGAGCAAAGGGAAAGAGAAGGCCAGGTTTGCCCCAGTATAACACATTCTAAAGAAAAGTTCCCAACCACGACTCAAGATCGACCTATTTTCCAATGCGCCACCTACCTAGTTCTCAGGACCGGCCATAGTTGAATCCATGTCAGACTCCAGCGAAGAAGAAAATGGCGGGCTGATAGTTTTGTGTAGCAATTGTAAGACATGTGTTGAATTAACTAAGCCCAAGGAGAAACTGCCCCAGACGTCGACACCGACGTCACGACAACAATTGACGACCACGACAACACCTTCAAAGGAACCTAGTGAAAGCCAGCGCCAGAAAGTATTCGATAGGCTCGGCCCTAAGAAACAGATGGATGGACCTACCTCGGTCAGACGGTGTCTTGATTTCGATGCACCGTTTTATAATGAGGATTATTATTCACGTAATTCCAGTAGCCCGAGCTCATCAGCGAACCCAAAGACTTTCAGGCTGCCTGAACCACGTGACCAACGTTGGTATAGCTATAACTCCCCCACCGGCATGTATACCGCACTTCCAAATCTCAGAAACACCGACGTCAGCGTATAGATTGCATGGCTCGACGGTAGGCAGCCCAGACTGTTTCGGCTATTAAATGGCAGCCAAAAGAGGCGATAGGGAGCGGAAATGACCGGCTAACCCCAACAATCATGACTGAGTTACAAGGGCAGAAAGAAACCAATCGCGACTTCGAAACTACCATCGAAGAGTTCGAGAAGCGCATCAAACTCCTCATTCGGCCTAGAGAAATGAAAGCTCGCTTCGAGCAATTTAAGAAAGAGGTAAAAAGCCAATTGTCCTTGTTACCTTTGAAAGAACCGCTAATCAGAGTTCGGCGGAATATGCACCCCCCATTCCTCAGCAAATCTTTAGAGTACATGAAAGAGTTTCATAAGAAATATTCTGCCAACGATTTGTATAGTTTGCCCAATGCATGCCAAGAAGCTCTTGACCTGGCATTAACTTGCCCCGATGCTGAACAAATCATCCAAAAAACCACTAATCCAGCGATGAAAGCTAGATTCCAGCACATTCGAGAGGCTAAGGTTCTCAGCTTCAAGGTCGACCCATACACGGACATTGACATAGCCGAACTTCTTTTTTCTCTCGAAGACCTTCAACACCTTCGATATTACTTCGAAGTCTTCTTGGTCGCATCCTTATTCGATTTAACGGTCAATGAGAAAGATCGGGTGGCACGTCTAGATGCCTACCTAGATACAAGGGACGCCCGAATCACCTATGAGGAACGAGCTCGTAAGACACGGCATGAGCAAAATCAGCCACTAGATGCATACAAGCCCGACGACGACAGTCAAAAGGACATAAAGTCAGATTACATGGCACAAGAGCAAGAGCATGTTGAGACACACAATAATCAGGCTAAGGATGCTCTGACACATGATGCTATAGTCCTCACTAACCCGGAAGACGACGACCAGGATCCAATGGGCCCTTCAGTCCTTGAAAATATGGAAATCAGCATGGTTCATGTTTTACCTACTGAATTCCAACTGACTACACACTAACCAAGTTCCTTGGATGGCGATGTGGTCACCGAGGAAGCAACACAAGTTGATTTCATCACCACCACTGAAGATGAGTCAGCAAACAACGACGATAAACTTAAAATAGCCTTAGACATCTTGTTTCCTCGTCCCTCATCGGCTAATCTTCAGCTTTTAAAACCATTGTATGTCACGGCCCACATTGAAGGTTACCTAATCTCCAAAATTTTCATCGATTGTGGGGCAACGGTCAATATCATGCATGTATCCATCATGAAAGCATTACGACGATAGAACGACGAACTCATTCCTTTAGGAATCACCATGAGCAGCTTTGTCGGTGACAAGTCTCAAACCAAATGAGTACTCTCTCTAGAGGTAAACATTGCAGGTCGCACTCATATGACCATATTTTTTATCGTCGAATCCAAGACCGAATATAATGCTTTGCTCGGTAAAGATTGGATTCATTAAACAAATTGTATCCCTTCTTCTTTATACCAAGTTCTCATTTTTGGGGATGGTAAATCAGTCGTAGTCCACCCAGCCGATACTCAGCCATTTAAAACCAACATGATTCAGGCCCGTTATTACGATGATCACGTCGGTTACATTACCTTATAAGGTTTTAATGAAGATGGACGACCGACTCGGATCTCAGTCCAGAAAGCCATCGAGGTAGGTGCCGAAACTGTCCACCAGGATTCGGTAAGACTCAACTTGGCCAACTTGATCCCTAAGACTGATGATTGATGTCAAAAGTAAGAAGCGTCAGGCCTCGGTTTCATCCACGATGGAACGCTTGCTGGCCTATTGGTATGCTATTTCCAAGCACCCATATTCGGGCATCTACTTAATTGAATTTTTGGCAGAAGAAGATAACGGCCCAATACTGTAGTTAGACAGAGTTCAGGCCGTATCGGCTGAACTCGATGACAGTCGACCCCAAGTTAAGGACCCTTTAGAGGAAATAAATGTCGGAACGATAATGACCCTCGGCCGTTATTTATTAGTGTGTTGTTACCCCATACCAGGAAGGTCGAGCTCTGTCAATTACTTAACGAGTTTAAAGATTGTTTCACTTTGAGTTATCATAAGATGCCGGGTCTTGATCGGACCCTGGTTGAACATGAATTACGCATCAAAACGGGTTGTAAGCCTTTCCGCTAGCCCCTTTACCAGTTCTCGACCGAAGTACAACTCGGCATAAAGGACGAACTAGTTTGACTTTTAAACATCGGGTTTATTCGAACCGCCCGATATGTCAAGTGGTTGGCATAAAGAAAAATGGCGCCCTGCGCATATGCATCGATTTTCATAATCTAAACTTAGCAACGCCCAAAGACGAGTACACGATGCCAATCTCTGATTTGTTAATTGATGCCACAGTACATCACGAGATTCTATCCTTCATGGATGGACATGCCGATTATAACCAGATTTTCATCGCCAAGGCGGATGTCCACAAGACTGCTTTTCGGTGTCCCGGGGCACTCGGCACGTACGAATGGGTCGTCATGCCCTTCAAACTCAAGAACACCGAGGCTACATACCAACGAGCTATGAACATTATTTTCCATGATTTAATAGGTACCATCGTCGAATTCTATATTGATGATGTGGTCAACAAATCAGCACGACAGCAGACGTATTTGGATTACCTACGTCAGGCATTCTTGCGCATGCGCCAGCACAATCTGAAGATGAATCTCGCCAAATGTGTGTTCGGCGTATCAGCTGGGAATTTTTTAGGCTTCCTTGTCCATCACCGTGGGATTAAGGTAGACAACAACAAGGCTCGCACAATCATTAATGCTCCACCGCTGATGACCAAGAAACAATTACAGTCGTTGCTTGGCAAGATTAACTTTCTTTGACGATTCATTGCTAACTCGGCCGGGAAAATGAAAGCCTTTTCCACACTTTTGAAACTTAAGGACGCCGACACCTTCGAATGGCGTGCCGAACATCAAGTGGCATTCACGCATATCAAAGTTTTTCTAACGACTCCACCCGTCCTCGTCCCACCACGACAGGGTCAACCTCTTAAGCTATATATCTAGGCGGTCGAAGAATCCATCGGTTGCCTTCTCGCCCAGGATAATGACGTCGAGCGAGAACATGCTATTTTTTACTTTAGCCGGAACCTCAACCCACCAGAGATTAATTACTCAGCTGTTGAGAAGCTCTGCCTGGCTCTATTTTTCACCACGTCAAAACTAAGACATTACATGCTCCCATCAGTCACTCAGGTCATCGCCCAGACCAATGTCATCCGTTACATGCTCACTCAGCCGATCGTAAAGGGCAGAATTGGCAAATGGACAATGGCCATTTCTGAATTCAGCGTGCAATATGTACCTCAGAAAACTATCAAAGGTTAAGCTCTAGCTAATTTTTTGGCCCACCACCCTTCCCTGTACGAATTCGGGAGCAATAACGTTGACATCGGCTTGATACAAAAACATGATAATTACTGGATGATGTACTTTGATGGGTCCAGTACCTCAGTCTCGGTTGGCGTTAGGATTGTTATTCAATCCCCCACTCATAATCGTTGGTATTTCTCTCTCAAGCTCAATTTTGATTATACAAATAATCAGGCCGAATACGAAGCCCTTGTTATCGGCCTCGACGTACTGCACGATTTGTGGACAACTCGTGTACTTGTGCTTAGTGACTCCGAAGTTGTCATTAATTAACTCAACGGGACTTTTCATTGCCTGAGTTGTACTATGGCGCCTTACCACATGGTTGCCAGCTATTTGGCCAAATCTTTCGACGGAATAACCTTCAAACACATTTCACGCGTTCATAACACCGACGCCAATGAATTGGCTCAAATAGCCTCCGGAGCCCAACTCATGGGGGCAAATTAGACCGAGAAATACGTGTGTTATGACAAGTACATTCAGCCTTGATTAATCAGCAAGTTCTCCAACAAGATTGCATGATTCAGACACGAGTCATGTCCTTGCCGTCGTTCTTAGAACGTAAGGACATTGTCAAGGTTTATGTCGTCGAAGCATTACCAGACGATTGAAGAATGACGATTATGCAATATATTGATAACCCCAACGACAAACACGACCGACGGACAAGGGTTCATGCCACAAATTACGTATTATACCAGAATGAGCTGTATCGAAAAGGTGAGGATAGGTTACTGTTGTTGTGCCTTGGCTCGTAAGAAGCTGCTCAAGCAATGGCAAAAGTGCACGAAGGAATTTATGGAGCCCACCAATCTGGACGGAAAATGCGTTGGTTACTTCAACAACACGGCTATTTCTGGCCGAGTATTCTAAAGGATTGTATTGAGTATGCAAAAGGTTGTGTATAGTGTCAAATCTATGGTTGTTCCGAGGATGGGCTATGGATGTTATCGATAAAATTACACCATCTTCTGGTGCAGCCAAACATGCGTGGATACTTGTTGCAACGGACTACTTCACCAAATAGGTCAAAGCCAAGTCATATGCCGAGCTAACGTCTAAATAAGTCTGTAGTTTTGTTGAAGAAAACATTATGACTAGATTCGGTGTGCCAGAAACAATCATAACAAATAACGGTACGATTTTTACATTCGACAGATTTAAGGATTATACGGTAAATCTAAATATTCGACTCGAGCAATCTACACCATACTACCAGTAGTCGAATGGACAGGCTAAAGCAAGTAATAAGGTTCTTATCAGTATTCTTGAAAATATGATAAAAGAAAGACCAGGTATGTGGCATTTAAAGATAAGCGAAGCATTATGGGCTTATCAAACCTCTCCACAGACAGCCACCGGGGCGACTTCATACGCGTTGACTTATGGACACGACGCAATGCTGCCCCGTTGAGCTAAGTGTAAACTCGTTATGAATAATTGAACAAAGTAGTTTATTCAGCGCCAAGTACAGTTAAGCCATGAGACAAAAGCTAGAAGATTTGGAAGATGTTCGGCTTGATGCTTATAATTTATTAATGGCTCAAAAAAAGATCGCCGAGCGTGCATATAATCAACGAGTTAGACAAAAAACGTTCGGTGAAGGTGAATTGGTTTGGCAAACCATACTACCCATAGGAATTAAAGACCCCAGGTTCAGCAAGTGGTTGTTGAATTAGGAAGGGCCATTCGTTATTCATAAAGTCCTCGGCAAGGGGGCATACCGTCTTATAGATCGAACCGGTATTATTCATAAGTTGCCAATCAATGGAAAGTTTTTAAAGAAATATTATCTAGTCACATGGGAGATGTAAGAATAAAAGCCCATTTCATTGACAGGTCGGTTTACAATTAAATAATTCTAGGGTGATGAAGGAAGAAGAGTTCCAAGAATGGCTTTCAGCTCCAACCACCTCACCTCACCCATTATGACCTCAGCTTACCGGTTGCTCTTGTCCATCTTAAGCTACTCGACCCACTTCACGCTCACCGCGTATTCGGTTAAGTAAGATTTACCGACCGACTCAAAATCCCTCGCAAGCTTAGAAGCAATGGCCGACCTTCGATTTGCCAGTTTGGCCATTGCTTTTGTCAGGGCCTTTTTTCACCTTTAAAATGTCGATCTTCAGACGAAGAGTGTCTCGAAGGGCTATTGCAGCTTTCAAGTCATCGTCAGCCCGAAGAGCGTTCTCGAAAATACTGAAGTATTTCCAGGTTCGTTCCAAGGCGAACGACGCCTGAATGATAGATTTAGCGCTCAATTGACCATCAGCTCCGAGGTCATTTAGGCATGCACCCAACGAATCAAGGCCTTTGCGCTCGAGGACTTGTGAAGCTGAGAGAGACAAAACTTCTTGCAACCGAACAATAACAGCTGACTCGGAAGGTTCAGTCGTAGTTTCTGAAGGACCAGCCGCTCCATAAGTGCTTGGTAGAAGAGCATCAAACTCGATTTCCCATGAAGGATGCACATGAAAACAGTTTAAGCGCAAGGAAAACCACAAAAAATATAGCAAGAAGGTTTTTGTTTTAAACCTGCCGAGATGAGACTTTGGCCATGTCTTCGGGTTCATTGTTCGAACCTAAAGAACTTAATGGCCGAGCCCAATGTTTTAGACTACTTCTTAATTCATGCGGCTGATGAAGGTTATCTACGTTTGATGGCCACTGAGGTGGCCAGGAAATATAGATTACACCTTTCGGCGTATAAAATTGTTGGTGAAATGAATAACTGGGCACCTAACATTTAATGTTTTCTCGGTTCAAACATGTTATAACAAATTGACAACAGAAACTAATCGAGCCTTACAAAAGTCGAGGTCACTTCTTGAGAGGGGATGCCAAGGTCTTGGTCCTGTGGGTGAATTGAGGTTTCTGACGTCGCTTCAGGCTCAACAATAAGCCTCTTTCCGTGATCGACCGCAGGAGGATCAACCTGATCGGCCGCCTCAACCACGGGGGAAAGAGCAACGGAAGGAGTTTGGGTTAGCCGAGGGCAACTTGCTAGCGAAATCTCGTCACTCTCATCATCCTAAAACAAAAAGTGTTAATATTTTTATTTAATATGGGAAGGGATTTGATAGCATAATCATACCTCTTCTAAGATGACTGCCGAATGCCTGGGATTCTTAGGGAGATCTTTCTCAATCGAAGGGGTTGTCTTCCCCAATACGGGTACTCCTGTCGACCCCGGAGCTGCAAGCAAGTCGACCAACGGTACAACAACCGGCTCAACCACAACCTCGGGAACTTCAGGTATTGGTCGAGCTTGGGTTACCAGGTTGGCCAAAGAAGGCCGATTCTCCGCCGAAGCCTGAACAACAAGAGCAGGAAGAGAGGCACTCGGAGCAGTTGTCCCAATGGTGTGGCTGGAGATAACATGAATCTCCTGTGCTCCCTTCTTCGCCAGTTTCTTGACGCGTTTTGGGGGACGGGGAGTTTCGCCTATTGTCTTGGCGTCCAGGCGAGGTCGTTTGCTCGATGGGTTATGTGCGGTGGCATTGGGTTTTTTGAAGGAATGGGCCAATTTTTTCTTAACCACTGTCGAGACAGTCACGTTAGCCTGTTTCAGTACCCGACCACCTAAGAAATTGAAGGTTTGTTAGTAAAATCATTCAAATATCTAAAGAATAAAAGTAGAAACAAGGGTATACCTTGGGGTGCCATTTTAGATTGAGGGACGGATGGTTTTTTGGGCCGGTCACCAAAAATTTTGTTGACTACTTCCTCGATTGAAGTGCCAAAAAAGTTGTGAGTATATTCTTCCCATTAGTCGCTGAAGATATCAGTGCCGAGAGATTCAGGAGAATTTGGTTGAAGACGAAATTTCTTTCATCATTCCTGAAATTCTTTCTCAGCATCTCTACACTCATTTTCTAAAGAACCAGAGACGCACCCTCGGTCTAGAAGGGAGCAAGAAGAAAGTAAAGGCAATGGGCAACCTTGGAGGTAGCCGAGCTGTCAGGCGGCAAAGTGGGGGTGATAAACTTCCCAACTTGCTCGGCGAGCATCACAACCAAGGGGAAGGTCACGAGTTAACACGAACGACCCCCAGTTTTGACGAAAAGAGGAATCCTCGCTTTCACTCCAAGTTGATGTGGGAAGTCTGATGGAGCGAGGGTATTCTCGATGATGATATATCAAAAATTCATCATCAGAAAGGACATCCAGGCTGAAGAGGTGTTTAAAGACTTCTTCGGCTCGATGAGGGGGCACTGGTCAAGATGCCAATTGAAAGTCGAGCACTACGATAGACTGGAGGTCAGAGACTTCTGGCCGAAGTGTAGTGAGGGGGCAATGTTTGAGCCCAAAAATATTGTTTTAAGCCAAGTTTAGAATGATCTCGGCCCAGTGTTGGTTGGGCCAAGTTCAGAGTCCTTCTCGGGCCAGAAGCCGTAGATGGGTATCATTGGGGGTTTTTCTAGTTTATGGGCTGCGCAGTCGAAATTTGCCATATCCCATCGGGGAATTGGGTATGTGGATGAGTCCTATTATGAGAAGGAGTTTCGATAGGATCAGGATGCTGGAACTAAATACGGTCTGATAACGAGTTGTGTTCAAAGTCCTAGTAGGAGTAGGATTGGCCGAGATAAAGCTGGATCAGGGAAAAGAGTTCTAATCCTGGAGTGATTGGGATTCAATACGAGTTGGCTGCTATAAACAGGGAGGGAAGACATCGAAACAACCCCCTCCAATTCAACATACAAATTGCTCTGCGCATTCTCTCGCTCTACGCGAAACCTCTCAACAACCTTGAGATTTTTGTTTTCTTTTATTCGCCAAAACACCTTCAGTTTTGATAAACAGCATTGTGGAGGCAACCGGTGAACATCTTCAGTTTGGATAAACAGCATTGTTGCCGTAGAATCAACCGACCGTGAAACACCTTCAGTTTGGATAAACAGCACTGCGACAGAGCCGACTGGTTATCTATCCAAGTCTCGGTCGAGAAGGATTTTTGAATCCTGATCGGCAAAGGTCATTTCGTTAGCTTTCTCGGTGAAACGAGGTGTTGGAAGTTATTGTACTCGGCACATTGAATGCCGAGTCATTTATGATTGGTTATTCGCAAGTAGGTTTTAGAGTTCGGCATTCTAACGGCCGAACCACTTTCACAATCAAGACACAATTATTTTGAGCATTTGTGCCCTTACACTTTGGTGTCGATTCGGCATGCTTATACTCTCACGAATATAATCACCGTGACCGAATCCGGCGCCGACGATTATTAAACTTCGTAGAACTAGCAACCTTGTCTTCAGGCTCTAGAACCCGAAGGCCGAGAGTGTTCTTTCCTCGGCCGTAATCGCAAGATTCAAAAGTCAGCAGCATACCCAACGCAACATCAACAAATATTACTCCTCGGCCGAGCTCGGCCGACGAGTTGGCATGCCCCACATACAACCAAATGACGTAGTTAGCTTATTAATTACTCAGCTTGCGCGCCATGTAGGCTCGGTAGTTTTTAGGGTCAATAAATGGCTGGCCACAACCATATAAATAGTTCCCATGTCTCCCAAAAGTCAAATTCCACTCTTTTACAAAATTCTCCAAATTTCTCTAAGCACTTTTCCCTCAAATTCAAACTTTGGCATCAGAAGTTCTTCGACCAAGCCCCCCCTACCCCAATTCATCGTGGGCGCATGAGGCTCTTGGCCTTGACCTAAGATGTTAATTGTTTTGCAGGTGCATTTTCGTCCAAGAAGAAGATGGCGGAAATTTGCATTCACACTTAAGTGTAACTAAGCTAGTTTCTTCTATTTGTGTAGGATTTCAAAAAAGAAAAAGAATATGTAGAATAAAAATTAATATTACGTAAGCAGTTTGAGGTTTAGTTTGTAAGTGGCAAAACTCAAGAAACAAACCGGTCTAGGCCAAAATTGATTATTTCGGATCTATTTGCCTAAAACCAAGCATAAACAAATGGAATATTTCGACATTTGAGAAGAGAGCACATCATTTACCAATAAAAAAACACAGAATTAATGAGTTATTTTTTTCTTTCTTATTTTCAATATTTACGGCAAAGAACAATAGATTTGAACTAGATAAATGCTAAGGGGACTCACTAACCAATGGAACTATCCATGGATTTTCCGTCACTTCATATAAAATCTCACTTTTGTGAGAGTCTCCTTATCATTTCTCTTTAAACTAAAACACACAATGAGTATCAAACTATTTGACGTCTCTAAAAGTACTGTATTTGAGAAGAGAGCACATCATTCACAAAACAAAAACACGAAATGAGTTTTTTCTTCTTCTTATTTTCAATATTTACGGCAAGAACTATAGATTTGAACTAGATAAATGCTTAGGGGACTCTCTAAACAATGGAACTATCCATGGACTCTCTGCTATTTCACGTAAAATCCCCCTTTTGAGAGAGTCTCCTTATTATTTTTCTTGGAACTAAAACACACAATAAGCCAGATAAAGTGGATGAAAGTAGCATATGAGAATAAAATAAACTTCCCCATGGGTTTCTTCACAGGCAATCATTGTGCAAGAAATTGGCGAGTTAGAGACAAAATTTTATAGATTGATGAATCTAGCTAGGCCTGCATAAACCAGACCCATTAAGATCATTACAATTCCATCCTCCATCACAAGTATTCCTGTTCGGGGCAGGAATTCCCGTCGGGGGTGTTTCCTGGCCGACGAGCACACAGCTCCCCTGGAGGTTCGGCGTCGGTTGAGGACTACTGTCGGGCTTCTGCTTTCCTGTCGGGCTTTGTCGGGCAAGTCTCGTCGGGCAAGACTCGTCGGGCGAAACTCTTCGGGCAAGGCTGAAAGAGAAGGACAGCGTTAACTTTGAGAGGGTGCCTTTGTGGGGCCTTAGGTGTAGGCCTTGAGGCTCACAATCAAGGTTAACATTTTGGTGCTCAGGCGTGCCACTGCCATCTTCATTATGGCAGATGTCGAATAGATGTCAAGTTTTAGTTGTGAATATGCATATGCCCGAGAAACCGTGTTAGATATAACAGGTGCCTTTGTGGGGCCTTAGGTATAGGCCTTGAGGCTTCCTGTCAAACTAAACCAGTGCTTGAGCATATTTATTTGGTCTTTATGGTTGTCGGGGTCTTATAACTATTATATTTCTGATTATCCGAGCCTGAGAGGTAGAGCGAACCCAAATAGGTGCCTTTCTGGGGCCTTAGGTGTAGGCCTTGAGGCTTCCCATTAGAATCCGTTCTTATACTCAAACCATCTAGACCGCAGAATAGAATAAATCCAAATAAGTGCCTTTGTGGGGCCTTAGGTATAGGCCTTGAGGCTTCCTATCAGAATCCATTCTATACTTAAGCGTTCTATAATAATCATGATATAATAGAAATAAAACCAAGAGGTTGGTCGATTACTTGCGCCCCAAGTAACTTCGGACTTCTCGTTTATCAAGGATTGTCGTGGATGGGTTAAGTCCACATAAAGTTCTTTTTTATGCCTTGAGGCCAAGGACTTTTAAACTAATCAGATTTACATGCCTGCGGGCTTAGGACTTGGATCTGATTTAAGCATTGAAGATATATTTAAATCGGATCCAAGTATTGAGAAAGCTTTGTCATCGTGATTTTGCTAGAAACGACTTGCATATAACTAAAAATATACAACATATTGCTAGACTTTAAAGAAAGAGAAGACAAAGACAGAGCAAAGCAGGTCGGGCAAGATTAAACCTTATCAATTAAGGCTGATCGTCTTGCAGGTCCCTATCTTTGTGGTTCTATCAAAGGTCTGAAAGCTTAGAGGGGGAGAGGGGAAAGGAGAATACAAAGGGTGAATCGATACTACAACTTGTTCGAACAAGGTAGCAGAGCTATTACAGGGGTTGGGAGAAAAGATTATCCCGCGGGGGATGAAGGCTTGGGCTGACTACAGCTTCGTTTTGAAAGGCAAATCTGGCTTTTTGAGCAGAGTTTGTGCTTTTGTTTGTTTGATTGAGTGTCTTTATTCCTGTCTTCTCTTCCTCCTTTTATAGACGACTCGGTTTGGCTCCTGTAGCGACAGCTTTGCCCGAATGCGGTCTGAGGGTGATGACTCATCAGTTTTATTAAATGTAATGCCATCATAAAGTACTTTATGGGCTGTGCAGTCTGATCAGTCTACACCACTTGGTCCTTGGGTAGGTAGGCAAGTGGCCTTTATGAATTGTATCAAGTCAAAAAAGGTCATTTCCTGCTTTCCCAAGTTTCGGCTGGGCTTTGATCTTCTATTCCTCCAGGCCTCCTTTTGGGCCTACTCCATCCTTGGGCCAAAAATCAAGTTTTAATCCAAACAATTCCACACGTTGGAGCATGTACGGCCCAAACCGTGAACACTTCGGAAAGGAAACTCCCTCGTTCATATTAGATAGACAATTTGAATCGTTAAAATACATTACGTAATAGGTTAGGTCTCATAAAAATGTGTCAAAAGTTGTCTAAAAAAGTAATGTTACGAATCTATTCTCTCCTCAAGAAAAATTGTTCTGAAATAAATTGCAAATTAGTTACCCATACATACCCTCAAACCTATCCTCCCGACAACACAAAATGATTAATGACCATGGTATCTCATCGCTTTTTTTTTTTTTTTTTTTTTTTTTTGTTAAAAAGGCAAAGTTCATTGCCAACAGAAACAAAATTTACATAGCATAGGCCCCAAACAAATATACAAAGAAAACGTGGGCCTGCAAAACAAAACACCAAGACCCAACCAAAGATTATGCTCACAAACGAAAACAAACCAAAAGAAAGAGAAAACCGTAGCCTTTTGCAACAACAGCCGTCGCAACACCTTCCGATAAACAACGCCTCAGAGATGGAAGGAAGGAAGACTCCATCATCCAGCAAAGAAACCCTCACCGATTGCAGCCACCAAGTTGAAAAAATCAAAGAAGTCAGTGGGAAACCCACTTGCGACACTGCCAACGAAGGTAGATCAAGAGAAGGAGGTGGTGCGAGCACCCGAGCCGGTGTGAACACCGGAACTCTACACACCTCGATGTTCCGCAACAGGTCGCGGTTAAAAGTGATTGCAAACCGGATTAGGTATAATATTGATGGAGGATGGAGCCAAATCATAAAAGATGGAGAAGGATGGAGAAGGGCCTTGAAGATGGAGTGATAGCAGGGATTAAAGAAAAGATAGGATTGGTTCTGAGGACATAGGTGAGCAGGACCAATGGCTTGTGGGGTGGACAGAACACACTGGTGGGAAAGGATAACTGTAGCACAAGGAGAGGAAGAGAACAACAAAAAGCAGAAATGAAGGACCAAACCGACCTTCTTAGCCATAGCTAAGGCCCGCGGCTGAACAAACCAACCTGAACTGGAGACCCTCACACAAGTTGTGAGAAAAAACTCTCAGGGAGAGAGAGGAGCTCTCAAAGAGAGAGAAATGTGAAACGTAAATACAGACAAAGCTTTTTCCCGTCGCAAATTTTGGACTTGAAGAATTCCCTAGTTACTTTATGCAACCAATTTGCAAAAACACACACAAACAAATGTAATTCGATAAGTAAACCAATTCTACAATTCGCACGTCAACATGAACAACAGACTCATACAAACAAGCATGTAACTTACATCAACTTCTGTAGTTTAAGTAAATAGAGTAACTTGCAGGATATTACGGCAATGTGTCTTGCGCGGCTGCAAAATATTTTATAAATATCGAAAGAAAATAAGGACTTGCAAATCAAACCATGTCCAAATGTCAATAGAACCAAAACAGTCAAACTGATTGTAGTGCATATCACTCGTACAGACATATCAACAGTAACACAGTATGAAACTTTTAGGGTTCATCAACGTCAATCAAAACTGATAATTTTTATGATACTTTAATGAAATGAGCTTCATTGTTAAAGAGGTTCATATATAATCTGCTGTAACAGAAGAAAAGTTCGAAAACAAGTTTCTATGGGTCAACTGTTGTCACCTGTTGCCATTCCCCATCTACTGCTTCCTTCCATAATGTCACGCTGTTGTTCCCATCAGCCACAGCCAATATGTTTCCAGTCAGCGACCATGAGACCCTCCAAACAGGTGCATTGAAATCATGCAGCACCTTACCTTCCCATTGATCCCCATCCTTGCCCACGGTCCATATAATCACTTTACCATCCTGTGAGGCACTGGCAATGGTTGATTTTGGTAGTCCCAAGTTGGGTGCCCAAGCAACATCCCTGACCCAATCAACATGCATATGAAGAGCCGGAAAGCAGTCCAGCTTCCAAATGCCATTACCAAGCTTCCACACTTTTACAGTGTTATCACAACCACCAGAACACAGCTTCTGGACAGGGTCAAGCAGACCAGAACCAACAAGAGCACCGGGGGCTGTTGAGGGAGCCCAAGAAACAGAGGTGACACCAACTGGGTGAGCTTGATCGATCCTCGAGGTATCCCAGCCACCATCAGACCTTGCAGTGAAAACTGAGATGTTCCCATCAGAAGAACCACACGCCAAACAAAGACCGAGTTCATGAGGAGCCCAAGCAATTGAGTTCACAGAGGATTTGTGATCATCAAAAACATGAGCTTGGGTCCACTCATTCTGATTACCTTCCTTCCACAGTATGACACGCCCATCATAAGAACAGGAAGCAAGTAAAGACCCGAATTTTGGATGAGCCCAAGCAACCTGCCAAACTGGTCCCTGGTGACCAGTCAGGGTTGCTAGATGCTGAGAGGATGAATTGCTCACCCCAATTATCTTAATTGTGTTGTCGGATGAAGCTGTGGCGAGGCGCTTACCATAGTAATCCATGACCACATCATGGACTGTGTCCTGGTGGCCAGTCTCAACCTTTTGTGCAGGCATTTCTCTACTCCTATGTTAATGTTTCAACAATTTGATATCAATAAGGTCGCCAAAAATTCAATCAAAACTAATTCTAATCTTATAAATTCCAATGGGTCCCTCCAGAAAATCCCAAATCCTACAATTCTCTTTTTCTCAAAAACCCATCTGTTTGGTTGCTGAGAAAATTCAATAAAACATATACATCACAATGTAGAAAGAAGCAATGATGTTTTCGTATTTCAAACATTAACATTAACGATATCAGAGCAAAAGCAACCAAACAGAACAATTAACCAAATTATGTACTCAATATAATCAGCAAATTTCAATGAGATCTCCTAAAAGGAATATCACACTTCTGCTAAAATACTATGAAATGGATTGGGAATTTGGGACTAAAAAAATTTACAAACCCTAATCGATTTGAGCTAATATCAAACGCAGAAATTGATCAAATTCAATATGTTACGGATTTAATACAACGATCTTACAAAAAAACAAAACACCCAATCCAAAATTCTACAAGAAATGCAGTAACAGTGAAGAAAAAAAGGGATCTAACCAGGGAAGCAAAGATTGGGATCGAAAGGACGTAGTTTCAGGACGAAGTGGATAGCGAATTGCTCTGCTGCTGTGAAACCAAGAAACTCGCATAGGCACAAGACTTCCTCTGTGATTTCAGTTTCCATACGTTCCTACGCTTTTGCTTATGAACAAGTGGGCCTTGATATTCGGCCCATTATTATTCCCAATAAGCCCAGTCGGTGGAGAAGAGCAGCCCATTGGGCTTGAGAGACAGACTTCAAAAACACGCAAGGTGACATGAGTGCGCGGGTGTGCCACGGTCCCACGACATGGCCGCGCCCCACCCTGAATCAGAATCCATCATTGCGTTTCGTCGCCACGTCGTCGTTTCGTTTCTTGATGTCTTGCACCCTTTGTGGGGCCCACCGTCTCCTTGTCAGGTCATGCCTTGTCCCCTCTCGCTCCCTCTGAGCCCACGTCCAGCCTACCAAATTCATAAGGCCCCTCTGCGGTTCCTGCTCTTCCCACAAAACACTTTTAAAATAAAATATAAAAATAAATTAAGAAAATGTAAAATATTACTATTTGGTAATTGCCTTCAAGTGCTCGTTATGTAAATATATGTATACCCATTTTGTTGGGATGATTGAATTTTATATTTAAATTAATAAAAAATTATTTAAACAATTACCTAACTAGCTATATAATTTACAAAATATAATATTGAAACATGATTTTTATAGCATTTTCCTAATGGAAACTAGCAGATGCACACATACTGTGTGTGAACAATTTCATTTCATTTTGTTTTTTATTATGAAGCGGAATTAGTTTTTAAATTTTATTTTTAAAATAAATCTGTTAATGAAAACTGGGATAATGGTGAGTGGTTTCTTCCAATGTGGGAATACTTTTTATTTTATTTTATTTTATTTTTATTTTAAAATAAGGCATGTTATACTAACCTAACTGTGAGGTTACTGTAAAAAATAACAAAATTTATGTTCATTTAATTACTAAATTGTCCATATCTTTTATTTGAATTCAACTTTGGTGAAGGGTTAAAATGATAATTTTCAAACATTTTGGTTGACAACCAGAATTTTATTAATGGGTAGTGTAGATATGCATACATATCCGAAAACAAAAAAAAATTAACAATGTATGGAATACAATACTCTTTTTTTTTTCTTTTTTTTTTCGGGGAGAAGGGAATACAATACTTTACCGGGAAGTAGATTTGTAGTTTTGTCCAATAATGAAATGGTAACCCAATTAGTTAATTTTAATCTAATACTAGAACTCTTGATTTACTAATCATCGTCCATATTTACTAAAATTAAATTTTTACATTTTAGCTTGGATCCTAACTGGGGGAAAAAAAAATTAAATTGAAAAAACTTGACGTGCCTTTTTTGCATCAGTTACTTCAAAAAGTTTCGGCCATCTTTTTCTTTATAAATGGTAAAAGATATAAGTTAAATATCAACTATTAAATTCATGCGAGATTTGTTATGAACACAAGATACTCCAACTTTGGACACTTTATACGTCCCGAAAAAACATACTTGGAGAAAAACATATTATGTTTATGAAAGAAATAATCAATAATACTTATTTAATGCGTACAAATGTTTGCCTATTTTAATCCAAACATTGAAAAAAATGTTCATTAGAGTTTCTATAAATTTTTTAGAAACACTACGAAGATTAGTTGTTCAATATACCCTCTTATTAAGTAAACATGCCATAAAAGCCTAGTTATTTTAACCTTCATTCTTTAACCTCTTACACAATAATGTTAAATTTGAAGTGTGTGATAGGAAAGAAAAGAAAAAAAAAACAGGAGTGAGAATGAGTATACATTTTTGTGGACCATGATTTTTCATGACCAGAATAAGACAGATCAGAATAAGAATACTTTAGAATTCTTGTTATAGACTCAACAGCTACGATCAGATTGAGCTACACAAACGGATCAGCGATGCCAGTATTATCATGTGTTCTAAAAAAGTAGACAAACTTTGCTAAGATTAACTATTCTTACTCTGTAAGTCACAAAAACTTGATCCGATTAGGGATCATATAAGTTTCCTCTATTCTTTGAGATTCATACAATCTAGGGATTGACGTGTGTTGTAAATAATTACACTATTAAAGAAAGCAATATCTATCTCTAAATATCCTTTCAGGAATCTTCCAATTTAAGACATATTCTATATTCTAAAAGATTTCTCTGCTTACTAGTATAAATACACCTACCTAGGAGTTCATCTTTGATATCACAATTAACGCATACTTTATTATGTTGCCCATTGCTTGAGTCTCATATGTTTCTTATTAACTTGATCATCGAAAGACCTTTGGCCGGTAACTCACCATTGCAGGTTGTCTTACGATCATTTGTTCTTTTACATGCATTCGAGGTTGTGCATCTCCTCCACATATGGGTAGTGCGCAAATTTGGTTCTAATAATTTTAGTCTTTTTTGTTAGAGAGAATTGACTTTGAAGGAAGAAATAGATGACAACTTGTTTATTTTGTCTAGATGTATTTTCCTTATGAGTAACCTTTAACTTAGATAAAATGTTAAAGTTGTTATCCATTGAGAGTGCCATTCACATATTCTTCTTATCATAATGTATACAAGATCTCTTCTTTAGAGATGTTCTCACCTCGTCCCTATTATTTTGTTCTTTGAGTAGTGCTAAAAACACAATCCTCCACTTCTCCAATAAACATGGGTTCACACATTTCATTTTATTTCTCACATTTTTTTTTAATTTTCAATCATCGAATCAAATGAATTGAACAAAATCAAATAAAAAAAATTAACAAAAAAATGTATGATAAATAAAAATAATATGTGAATAGCACACTATATATATATATATATAAAAGTAAAATTGTAAAGTATCTTGTGATGTGAGGCCATATAATATCAACGAACCGCTACCAGTTTGGACTATTCTGTGACTGATTCTTATCCTAAGCCTAAGCCTAACCCTCCCTGACTGACAAACACACAGAGACAGAGCCAAAAGATAAGGCCTCCTAACCCCTTATTGTCGAGAAATTTTTAGTTATTACAGAAACATAAATGATATGTCACGTGTTTTAATAAGATTGATAGGAAATTTTATGTTTTAAATTATTAATTTTTTATCACACATACCTCACTATTTGTATAGTAATACATGATATACCATCCCATATACCGATTACACTGAAAAATCTTTCTTCGTTATCCCTACAAACACCTTACATCACCACCACACCCAACCAAACATCCAATCACCAATTTTTATTTTTCATCTCAAATGTCACATGTCTTGTCAGCTGCGAGAGTATATTGTGCCTGCATTCTCTGCATTTTACTGCAATATATCGAAATATTTATTAATTTATAATTATAATTATTATCATGTAGTAGGATCTATTCCATAGCCTAGTGATGATGATGACGTAGCCTCCTAATAAATAACAAACAACAACAAAAAAAAAGGCTTAATTCCCCTAAGACCATCTCTAATCTCTGAGTTAAAACTTAAATAGTATTTCTCTTTATTTAAAAGTAAAAAGTTTTTAAATTCAAATCTTATGGATGACGAATTCAATATCAATTAGGTTGCTTATTGTATGGTTTAACTGAACTTCCCCTTTCTCTAATATAAAAATATCGATGTACTAATAAAAAAAAACTAAAATTTTTAGCTCATAAAATTTAGGTTTCAACTCAGAAATAGTTTTTCTCTCCCAACCCTTCTAAGTTAAATATTTAGCCCGATATTATTAAAAAATAAATTTAGGATAATTTATTTCTTAAAGTAACTTTTAAAAAAAATAAATAAATTATCTATACTATCCTAATTTAATTTTATGAATATTTTAACCTAAACATATTTAGATTCCGATAAATATTAAAAAATTACTAGATCGATATCATGAAATTTGTGGAACACTATGAAAGAATATGAAATACATAAATATTTTTTAATTACTTTAACCGTTGGATTTAAATTTGGATAGTAAGATATTTTTTTTATCATTGGATTAGATTAAATTAGATCTTAACCGTTGGATTCAATTAATTCATAAATATAAAACTAAAAAATAATATACATATATAGTGGGCCAGCCCCACTAACCCAGGGGAATTCTGGACTAAATTTGTCCTATAAATGAGATTTGAGTTTTACTCCAAGAGTTAGAGTAAATCTAAGTAAGGTTGATTATATAAATTTTAGAATGCTAATGTGCTTAGCTCAGTTTTGTGTTACGTCTTTCATTAGATTAAAATAGTTCAAATTTTTTTCTAGAGTATTTTTTCAAGTCTTCTTAGGTCTTCTTCTATCTCTTTAGTTTCTTGCTCCTGTCTCGTAATCACATCTTTTAACTGGATCATTTGTAAGTCTTCATTTTACATCAAGGCATACTGACATTCCGATTAGAATATATGATTACGAGATAGAAATTCAAAGCAAAAAAAGTAGAGGAAAATCTAAAATTTTTTGAAAAGAGAAGCTAAAATATAAATAAGAAACTAAAAATAATATATTGGTGTGCGTCTGGTGTGTGAGTAATAATCTTTGGTTTCTTTTTCGGCATAGCTTTGAAATCGAGACGCATGCAAAAACCTAATGATGATGTCCTCTGCTCCTCCTGCTCTGCTCTCCTCACCACTCTCCCACGCGTTTTTAGTATTTCTACAGATTTTCTCATTTATTTATGAGAATTGTTATTAATATTTTAAAATTATCATTATATATTTTAAATTTTTTATATTTAAAAATAAAAAATATTTATAAGAAATGTAGAATGAGATTTTTAAAATATAATTTATTTATTTATATTTTTCTGTTTATCTGCAGTCTGCACTTCTACCTCTGCTTCCCAAAATTTGAACTTTCTCCTGCTCTAAAATTTCTTTGACCAAATTGCCATCATTCCATTATCCGTTAATAGTGGCTACCTGGAATCAAACTCGCTCACTCTCTTTTAATAGAAAGATCCTATAAAATCTTTTGGGCTGGTCGTCTGGACCATTCATTCAAATTGTATCTTCTAAAGATTTCATCCTATTTAATCCATAAATGTAATAACATGAATGACTCGTTATTTTGCATGCACTTCAATAAAGCAATCTTATTAGGTCTAATTGAATTATTAGTTTACATGATAATAGGGTAGTTGGATAATAACTCTGTAGTAAAAAATTAGAATTTAAACTCCTGTGGTAAGTGAACCTCACGTGCTAACAATTAATGAAGAATTGTCGGAACTTTTAATTATGGGTCTAAATCCGAGCAGCCTTCACAACAGGAGTTTAAGTTCTAATTTTTTTATTGCACGAGCTATTTTCTGATTACCCTAGTACTACGAAAACTATTAATCTAATTGAGCCTAATTATGTAATAACAAATTCTAAATAAGTCATTTTGCACTTCAAATTTTCTACATTTCAAAAGAGAATGCACTTATGAAATGTAAAGCCAATAACATCTCTTTTTTTGCCAGTAATTTTTTTAGAGATTTTAAATCCTATCTATTGACATGAGTTTGTAAGTAAGTTATAACACTTGAAACCAACAATGCTATTACTCATTTCTATTTAGATGATTTGATAAATGAGATTGTACAAAGTTTATTACTTTCAACGCTTTTGGTGCATTAGAGGTGACTCTATAATTCTAAATATTTCTAAAGTTTCTCTAATAGAGTGATTTTGTTTGTAGTTTCTACTTCTTGACATGAACTTCATTTATATTTTTATGATTCGTTGATACATATTGTAAATTCAAATGGCATCACATTATCAAAAAGAAAAAAATGATAATAATAACCAATGCCGAATAATCTTTGTTTGTTACGAAAACTTCTCTGTACGCAACGTTTTTCTCATAGCAGATCACATAATTAACATGTAAAGAAACAGTTAAAAAAACATTATATACATTTGTAGTTTACACGAGCTCACATATAATAACATTTAAGAAAATCGATAGAAGAAACATGGTATACATTTTTTGTTGGCAAGAACTCATTGCACATGTAGTTGTATCACAATTGACACACTTTGGTCTTTTTATCTGTGGCTGGTCTGAAAATTCAAAGGCATTGACGAAAGGGTAATCATGCGATTTGAGTGGGAAAGTTGAGCAAAGGTTGTCTTTCTCAAACTTGTTCAAGGGTATTTTGGTTAAATCAAGAAGCATGAAAGAGAAACGAAAAAGATATTTGAAGGTAAATTTTATTTTTTCCTCCGTCTTCCTACACAGTGGAGCGAGCAAAGAACACCCTCTCTCTCTCTCTCTCTCTCTCTCCCTCCCCTCATCCGAGCCGAAAGTGACGAACCAATGAAAACAAACAACAGCAACAACAGCATCATCAGCAACAGCAAAACCGTATGAATCCGAAAGCAAAACCAAGAAAAGCAAACCAAAACCAGAAACAGAGCAAAACACAATAATAGTGCTTTCCCTTTTCTTCTTCTTCTTCCTCCAGCTCCAAAGCCTTCAACTTTCAGCTCCCAAAACCCAAATCCCACACACAAAGACCATGCTGCTTCAGCCCTTTAAATCGTAGAAAATGTCTCAGGGGTTGGGTATGGAAGCCATCGAAATCGGCCAGACGGTGACGTTTCTCTGGTTCTCAGGCCGTAGTACAGAGATCGGCTTCAACCCGGCTGGGTGTATAGGGAATCGTTCCACTAACTGAGTCCACTGACTCAGTAACTCGTCCTTCGTCGGTAAACGCTTTTTGGGTAGTGGTCTTTTGGGGAGCGGATCGGTTGTGTTTGCTGATCTCGAAAGATTTGTACAGCTTCTTTGTGTTCGGTGCTAACTCCGTTCCAGCTAAGGATAGTGCTTTCCCTTGTTGGTTTATCTCTATCCTCGAAAAGTTTATTTATTTCTAAGTATTTAGTCATCGAGTTCTGCAAGTTAGCACATTTGGTTGAGACCCAGTTGCCGTTTTGGTGCTCTGAGGGTTTGGGAATTGGTTTGGATTTCTGGGTTTGGTGTAATTTTCTGTGGTTTGGAAGTGGTTTCTGAGCTGAGAATTTGGAAATGGCTATGTCCTGCAAGGATGGTAATAAGCATGCATTGGATAATGGCAAGTATGTGAGGTACACACCTGAGCAGGTTGAAGCCCTCGAGAGGCTTTATCATGATTGCCCCAAACCCAGTTCGATTCGCCGCCAACAGCTTATTCGGGAGTGCCCGATTCTCTCCAACATCGAACCGAAACAGATTAAGGTCTGGTTCCAGAACAGAAGGTAAACAAAGATTGGATCTTGAATGCTAGTTCATGGTTTTGATTCTTAAGGTTTGTAATCAGTTGGAATTTACATATAATAATGTTCTGGATTATGGTTTCATGAGGTTTGGTTTCCTTATTTATGCGAAGTTAGTTGTTCAAAAATCTTAATTACATTGCATTTAATGTGTTTCCTGAGGAAGGAAATTAATTTTGTGGCTTGGGTTTTACAGATGTAGAGAGAAGCAGAGGAAAGAGGCTTCACGCCTCCAAGCTGTCAACAGGAAGCTCAGTGCTATGAATAAGCTACTAATGGAGGAAAATGATAGGTTGCAGAAGCAGGTGTCTCACTTGGTGTATGAAAATGGTTACTTCCGTCAGCATACCCAGGGGGTGAGAATTCATTAACCATTCCAAACCCTTTTTGGGTGTTGATTAGTAGTGGGCGGCTGGTCTGTCCCTCTGAAATCTTAACATTCTCGTTTAGAATCTTAGAATAGCTAAATTCATTAGCCATTCAAAACCCAGGATTAATTTTTTGCCTTTAAAGAACAATTAGTGAGCAACTTGAGATACTCAAATGCGTATTGTTCAGATGTGGGTTAGGCCAGTTGGCTGAACGGTCTCCTTATACTTAAGTTCGAGTACCTCTCTGTGTAAATTAGAGTAGTTTAGATTAACACTTTACAAACAAAAATGCCCTGAATTATAATTTTTATTTTTGTTATTTCTGAACTTATGGGGTAAGTGACATTTAAATGTTGTTTATTTTTCTTACAGACAACGCTTGCAACCAAAGACACGAGTTGTGAATCAGTGGTGACGAGTGGCCAACACCATTTGACACCTCAGCATCCGCCAAGGGATGCAAGTCCTGCAGGGTTAGTAACTAAGTAGTGGGATGTAGTTGTTAAATCCTTTTCAGTTCATTGGGCTTTCTGACAGGAGCTTTTGTTGTTTTGTGTTTTGTGGCTTATGGCTTCGTGCTTTGTTTGTTTGTGTTTGCTAGACTTTTGTCCATTGCAGAAGAAACTTTAGCAGAGTTTCTTTCAAAGGCAACTGGAACTGCTGTTGAGTGGGTCCAAATGCCTGGAATGAAGGTATTTCTCTTTCTATACTTTTTTTAAGTATTCGTATACGTATTTGATTGACTGAGGAAGAAATGCCTGAACAATGTGACAATGGAATTATTATTCTGAACATTGACATTTCAGTGATCTGAAATTAAATCAGAAATAAAAATTGTACCTCTTGAGATGATGTAATTGAATTGTTATAAATATGGAAAAGTACTTTTTGAGATGGTGTTTGTTGCGCTCTTGAATGCCGTTTATTTACCATGACTTCCATTTCTTCTTTGTGGTTTTGTGGAATGCTGTAATATGCAAATTTTTATTTATATATTGTGTTTCAAAAGGGGATACCTGCCCTTTTAATATGTTTCTCTTCCTGATGTTCTCAGCCTGGTCCGGATTCCATTGGAATCGTTGCTATTTCTCATGGTTGCACTGGAGTGGCAGCACGAGCCTGCGGCCTGGTGGGTCTAGAGCCTACCAGGGTAAGTAATCACAATTTGTTTGAGTCTGTTTTCTTCTTATTTCAGCTTAAGAGAATTTATGAATAACTAATGAATATATTATGTGGCTAGGTTGCGGAGATCCTCAAAGATCTGCCGTCGTGGTTGCGTGATTGCCGCGCTGTAGATGTTTTAAATGTATTGCCTACAGCTAACGGTGGAACCATTGAGCTGCTCTACATGCAGGTAGGCTTTACTTCCATCTAAAGTTAGAGCATTGTTTTATCAATTTTGTTTATTATTAGTAATTTCTTAAATTTTCTGATATAGCTATATGCGCCGACAACTTTGGCGCCTGCTTGCGATTTCTGGCTACTGCGCTATACGTCTGTTTTAGAGGATGGCAGCCTTGTGGTATGCTGTCACAGAAGTTATGAAATTTGATTCGTATTGCCAAATAACTATCAAGTTGATTGAGCAATTTTAATACCTTGCGCAGCACACAAGTAAACATACATCTTCACTTACTGGTTTAACTCAAGTTGTTCTCACTATGTTTACAATGCTCAGGTATGTGCGAGATCTCTGAAAAACACTCAGAATGGTCCAACCATGCCTCCAGTGCAGCACTTTGTCAGAGCAGAAATGCTGCCTAGTGGATACCTTATACGACCCTGTGAAGGGGGTGGCTCGATTATACATATCGTTGATCATATGGATTTAGAGGTTAGAAAGTTATATGTCAAGTGTAATGGGTTAATCTTCTTTAATTCATTCTTGTTCTGATACATCTGTTAAGAAACGAATTATAACTCTACATTTGTTTCATCAACTAGCCTTGTAGCGTGCCTGAAGTCCTGCGCCCATTGTATGAATCATCTGCTGTTCTTGCTCAAAAGATGACAATGGCGGTAAGATTACTACATATGGTGGATATTTTGACATTGTTTGTAGGGGTCAAAACGAACAAAGCTGCATGTTAATCTGTCACACAAGCATGCTGTGAAGGTCAAAGAGGAGAGGTTAAGTTTTAATTAGTCTTTCTTACTTTGGTTCAGGCTTTACGTCAGCTGAGACAGATAGCGCATGAGGTTTCTCAATCTAATGTCACAGGTTGGGGAAGACGACCTGCAGCTTTACGAGCATTAAGCCAGAGGCTTAGCAGGTTAGTATATTTTGGTGGTTTTAGTAAATATCTTTCTGTCAGAGAAGGGTTCTTTGTTTCTTGGAAGCTAATGGAGTTTTCTGCCAGGGGTTTTAATGATGCACTTAATGGATTTACCGATGAGGGTTGGTCCATGATGGGAAATGATGGCATGGATGATGTTACTATCCTCATAAACTCGTCTCCTGACAAGCTGATGGGCTTAAACCTGTCCTTTGGTAATGGATTCCCAGCTGTCAGTAATTCTGTCTTATGTGCTAAAGCATCCATGCTGTTACAGGTCAGGGTGCTTTCCATCTTTCATTTCAATCAACTGGAGATTAGCAATAAAACACTAAGATATGCATGCATGTTATTTTTGTAAATTATGTATGTGGTAACCTAATGGACAATGACTGGAAAATTTAATGTCGAGCCTATCTTCTAACCTTTCCTGTTTTGCTGTGTACTATTTTTTTCCAGAATGTGCCCCCTGCTATCCTTCTTCGGTTCCTGCGCGAGCACAGATCAGAATGGGCAGACAACAATATTGATGCTTACTCAGCTGCAGCTGTTAAAGTCGGTCCTTGTAGCTTAGCTGGGTCTCGAGTTGGTAGTTTTGGAAGTCAAGTTATACTCCCTCTGGCTCACACTCTTGAGCATGAAGAGGTAAGCAAGTTGGTATCAAGGAACTTACTGCATTTAAAATGTTTTCTTTTACAATGGTAATACACTGCTTCAATTTTTCTTTTCATTGTTTAATATGTTTCTTTTCTGTGCTTATTAGTTCTTGGAAGTCATTAAATTGGAAGGCGTTGGCCATTCTCCTGAAGATGCAATGATGCCAAGAGAAATGTTTCTCTTGCAAGTAAGCATCAGTTATTCTTGTTGTGTTAATGATGGTACTTATTCATGAGAATGCTTGTCTAGGGTTGGTGTCGTGTAGCTTAACTGGTACTGTCAAAGCCTAATAAGATAAACTAATACTTAATCTGAATTTATTTCCTTCTTGAAAATAATAGGTGTGTCTTGCGTTTAGCTTTATACCTCTTCCTGCAATCGGGAATGTTAGGGATAATGTTCGTTTATGATTCCTTTATTTTCTTTTTTAATCTTAAACATGTTCAGTGCCTTACAAAATATCCTATGAATCTGTAATAGAGTATTATCGGGAAAAAAAGCCATGAGAATTTGCGATTTTGTTTTTTTATTTTGTTTTGGAGAGATGGTGAGTTCTTAAATTACCAAGGGAAAAGCAGAAAACATGGACAAAACGATATGGATAAGAAGTAATATCCAGTTTCTATTTAATTTCTTTTATCGTCTTGAATATTCAGTTTATTCGATGTTTATTTTCTGACTTGTTATTCTGCTTAAATTCCATGGCTGTGTTTTTTAATAGCTATGCAGTGGAATGGACGAGAATGCTGTGGGTTCCTGTGCTGAACTCATTTTTGCTCCAATTGATGCTTCTTTTGCTGATGATGCACCCCTTCTACCTTCTGGGTTTCGCATCATTCCTCTTGATTATGGGAAGGTTAGCCTCTAAACTAAATCCCATTCCCAAGTGATGTTATAGGACAGAATTTATGTCTTTATAGGAAATGTTCATTAGTGCGCTGAAAAACGTTTCAGGAAGCTTCCAGTCCAAATCGCACCTTGGACCTTGCATCTGCTCTTGAAATTGGGCCAACTGGAAATAAAGGATCTAGTGAATATTCTGCAAGTGCTGGTTGTGTGAGATCTGTCATGACTATAGCATTTGAATTTGCTTGTGAGACCCACATGCAAGAGCATGTAGCATCCATGGCCCGACAATATGTTCGCAGCATTATATCTTCAGTTCAGAGGGTGGCATTAGCTCTCTCTCCTTCAAATTTGAGTTCACAGGCTGGTCTTCGGTCACCACTTGGTACTCCTGAAGCGCAAACACTTGCTCGTTGGATCTGCAACAGTTACAGGTCTTGTAACTCTCTCTCTCTCTCCCTCTCTCCCCTTCATTTTATTTGGACCGAGATATATGGTGCACTGTGCAACAATTAAAAATGGGCTTTTCCCTACACACCCGCACCATATTGTTATATATTCTTTCTTCTGTTGCAATGAATGTTACAAGTTGTAATAAGAAACTTTGATCAGTGTAACCATGTGATGATCATATAGGTGGCTTAGCTGCTAATACTATTGATATTGCAGGTGCTATCTGGGTGTGGAGCTGCTCAAATCGGGCAATGAAGGAAGTGAATCCATCCTCAAATCTTTGTGGCATCACTCCGATGCAATTATGTGCTGCTCTCTGAAGGTGAGCATATTACTCTTAACCTTGAAAAAACACCCAATACAACACTCAATGAAGGTGCATCGTTCTTTGAGTTACTCTCTTGCCTACTTATCTTAAGCAAATATACTATGGAACTCCAATTTTTCAGGCATTGCCAGTTTTCACCTTTGCAAACCAGGCAGGGCTTGACATGCTGGAGACCACCTTGGTTGCGCTGCAAGACATAACTTTGGAGAAGATATTTGATGACCATGGACGAAAGACTCTGTGCTCGGAATTCCCCCAAATAATGCAACAGGTGTAGTAAAACATCTCTGAATTGTATAATTTTTTTTTCATGTCATTTTTACCTAACGTGCTAAAGACGAGCTATGGTTCAAACATCACGAGAGATTTTTCATTGTGACTAGAACACGGGATGGTACATCACGTCTTACTATACAAATGCTGAGATGTGTGTTCAAAAGTTAATAACTTAAAAAATACAATTTCTCACCACTTATATCAAAACACGTGTACCATCCGTGTTTCGATCAGAATGAAAAATTTCTCCAACATCACAAACTCCTGTTGGAATCCATGTAGATCGAATTGCTAAAACACGATAACCAATAGAGTTGTAAACTTTGTATTGATTTCTTCGTGCTATTTTTGTAGGGTTTCACTTGTCTTCAAGGTGGCATCTGTCTTTCGAGCATGGGGCGACCAGTGTCATATGAGAGAGCAGTGGCGTGGAAGGTGTTGAACGAAGAGGAGACGGCTCACTGCATGTGTTTCTTGTTTGTAAACTGGTCTTTCGTCTGATATCAGGACCAGGTCACTAAGACTAGAAGATATAATGTAATAGGCTTGAAAAGAGGAAGACTTTGAACCTTTCATGTTTAAACCATCTCCTGTCCTTTTGGTGTGATTAAAAATGTTGTATGGATGTTAAGACTTAAGTTGTGTTAGCTTGTTGCGTACCCTATAAATGCTTTGGATCTGTCCTGTTTTACGGTTTTTACTTTTCGGGTGGTTTTGGATGGGAAGATTGCGAGGGGTACCTACACGCAAGTCTGGCTCGAGGTTGTGAGTATGCCTGTGTGGTGAGAGTAACTAATCTTCGGTACATTTTCATAACCAAAACCTAGACCGGAGACCCTTTGGTTACACCAGCATTTGTTTGTATGGAGTATTGGATTTAGGCGTGTTAATATTAACCTCCCACAAAAAAAAAGGAGGATTGCACGATGATTAGGACCGTCATACTTTCACATTTTAAAAGTCAAGTTTTTTAAAATTTAATTAAATAAAAATTGTTTAACAGTTATCACAATTTTAGTGTTTAATTGAATAACTATTTTGGTGTTGGCCACCTGAAATAACCCTATATATTTTTCTCGTTAGATTTTAGAAAGTTATAATAAATAAAAAAAGACAATTATTATTAAGACCTCAATTTCTGATATTTGGTTCGTCCATCGTCCAATTCAGTTACAACAATGGAGGATGGGGTGCCATTCTCGCTGATGTGTATGCTCGTAAGGTACTTCATCAAATTTGTTCTCATCATCTCTTTTAAAGTATTACTTATAGTTATGTGGCAAGACTTGATTTGTTGGTCTTTAGGTCTTAGGAGGTCATTTTACATAAGGATAAATTTATCGTTCCCAAGTGGATGAGAAAATAAGATAATGAGGTGGGCTTATCAGCACTCGAATAAATTTATGGACAAAAATAAGTATGGGTTTGCAAAAAGAGAAAAGTGATGCCGGAAATCATTTTCCCATAACATACCTCTTTTTACCTTCTACACATCATTGTTAAGTTTTATCCATTGATCTTCTTCAATTCATTTAGTTCAATAGGCGAAAATTGAGAGGGGTGTGAAAAGTAAAAATGTGTGGATAACATAATCCTACAAAAATAGTAAAATTTCACAACTTACAAAATGATACTAATTTGACCAAAACATTTTACAGGAAAAAGAAGTTTCACAAGTGATCAATGGAACCGCTTTCATTCAAACTAATCTTGTTGAAGCACTGAAAACTGTACAACTCAAACCATAGTGGCTAGAAGAATATAACACACGAAATTATTAATGAAAACCGCACGTGCACACACACACATATGGTTCCGATACATATATCTGGACTGAAAATTACATATATCAAAGACTTGAGGTTGGATTCAAAGCGAGGATCGAAAAGGTAGTAGCTCTTCACAAAATATAACAACTAAGCCTTCTTATTTATACTCAAATACCAAATAAGCACGTTCGGTTAAAGAAAAAGAAAAATGAAACCGTAGAGGAAAACGGCAGTGATGGGCATTTAGTACTAATTAATTAACCCCAAAACCCCATAGGTTATCATAAGTACGTGCATGGTGTGAAGTGAAAAATATATGACCAGCGAAAGAAAACCCTAGAGGGTGACTGCAAGAGGGAGCATTGGAAAGCCCAAGGATAGCTAGGAGGGATTGGACTAACCCAAAAAACCAAGAAGGAAAAGGTCGGTCCATTAAATAAGTTTATTTAGAGGGAAGCTTTAGTACTAGTTAATGATTAGCGTATAAAAAGGGGAGAGCAGGTTGACAAATACAAAACCATGTCCCCCAGATCATGATCAGATATTATATGCCTTAGCTAGCCTTTTAGAAACTCATCATCAAGCCATGGTGAGATCGTTCATCTCCCTCGTGATCGCTGGAATGCAGCTTGAACTCCGAGTAATCTTCCCCTTTGGCTCTCCTTTGTCTCTCGGATTAAACGACTTAGCCCTCATGACTCTCCCCTCCAACTTGCTCTTCTTCAACATCTCCCTCATAGCCTCAGCTTGAAACAACACTGGATACGCCCTAGTATACTTGTTAAACCTAACACATGCACTTATATGTGAATTTAAAGCCTCTTCCTTATTTCCTCCATTTTTCTCCACCTCTTCTTTCACTGCCTCAGAACACAACCCGCATATCCACTTCCCAAAGAACTTGTCTCTCACTCGGTCTATGTACTCGGGCGTGTACTCTTCACTCATGCCACAGCATTCACACTTTGCATCTTCAACCTCCGATATTGGCGGGAGGGATTTCAGGTCCTGATCAATGTCGGCTTCTTTGCTTAGCTCATACGAGATGTCGGACATCGTTCTTTTCAGGCTATCGGATGAGAATGAAAGCCTTGGTGGCTTAGACATGGAGGTGTTGTTGGCCCTAGAGTAGTTAGAGCCAGAAATAGACTCTCCATGAGGTGCCATGTTTGAAAATTTGGAAAATACAAAAAACCCTAACGTAGAACTCAAGCTAATTGGATTGGGTGACAATGGGAAGCAAGAGTTAATTAACTTGGCCAAACTCTGAAGATTGTCGCATGGTAGTAGAAGGAGGTCTATAGTAAGCCTATTTATAGTAATCACTTCGGCCTTTACTGGAAATCTACAGCCATTATTTATTTGAATGGATCTTGTTCATTCATATGTCACTTATCAACGGAAGGGCTGAATAGTTTCGTGACCGTGCTAGAGATTTCAAGAAAGTTTTGAAAGAAAAGGAAATATGTTTTGCTTTTTTAGGTTTGAATAAATGCCAGCTGAAATTTGTTACACAACTTTTCATGGGGTTTCTAAATATTTTCCCAATGGATCATGTGGAGGAGGATGTTTTAGCTTCATGAAAAGGTCTTACATCTATTTTTCTTTTGAAGGATATAATATGAAAGGCCATGGCACATCCTATAGCCCATGACTATATATGTTTTGTTATTGGAGAAGGCCTATTGACGCTCCGGTTTGAAGATGTGACTACGGGATAGAGGTTCAGGGCCGAAGGGGTAGAGGAAGACCTAGGAAAACTTTGGAAGAGACCCTAAGAAAAGACTTAGAGTACTTGGATCTAACGGAGGACATGACACAGAACCGAGCGCAATGACATTTTAGGATTCATATAGCCGACCCACTTAGTGGGAAAAGGCTTTGTTGTTGTTATTTGTATTCAAGATCTCAATTAATAAAAGAAATATTAAACATTTATTAATTAAGTGGGAATGCCATACGTTAATCTTTTGTTTTGTCATAAAAAAAATATAAATTCACATTTAAACTGTCTTTACTTGATAAAATCAAAGTTATGTATTGAAAGCATTACTATATATCAAAGTAATAGCAACAGAAAGTATAAAAAACTATATGCTTTATATGTAAAACTAGAGCAAAACACCGATGAACTGGTGCGAAACACGCATCAAATTAATATGAACATGAAAAGAAACTCATATTGACCTTTTATAATTTGATAACTTCCATTATATATTTACATGTTATTTCTTCTGAAAATGAAAAAAGTGAGACGTACGCAGCCTTTTCAGGATGTACAAAAGGGTTCTAAAAGAGAAGCATTGTTTGGTTTCTGGCTTGACAACCATTGTCCTTTGCTTTCAACAATTATTTGTCCTTGTAAAAAGCTGAAAGTTGCATATTCACGAGTGAGCCTACTCAAACCGTATACACATCACGTATGGTCCCTATATCTTCAACTATACTAGCAGCATACAAGGCCAACATGAAAGAAAATGACTGCCTTGCTCACTCATGGGTTCTCTCCCACAGCCACAAGTCTAATTTCACGAGCAGTTAAATCAATCATATCCCTATATGCATGAGAGAGAGAGAGAGAGAGAGAGAGAGAGAGAGAGAGTAGGGTGGTGTATGTGAGATTATGGTATATGACAAACCTAAATCATGAACCAAATCAACAGTCTTAAGCTCACAGGTAAAATGGCTGCTTTAAGTATGTGGGTTTCATTGGTAGATCGCAATAAGAACGTAGATTCTCCGTTTTCTTAAACATTTTCTAATTCTTAACTTGTACAGTACAATATAAATCAAACACTTTTGTCTAATAAAATTCACGAAACAAAAGTTAACCTATAGATTTGTAATTCAAAACTCTAATAAACCTCTAACTTTTGATGGATCTGGCTGAGTAGATGTTGGTACTTGTAAACCCACGTTTGGCGCAAAGTCTTCGGATAAATAGATCAGGATATTGGATGAAACAGTTATCGTGTGATTGGAAATGCAAAATTATATCTTACGGGAACTGAGTTTTGCACTATTTTTGACATTTGAATTGAACAAGTCGAAAGAGAATTTGTGGATAAAAAAATAAACAAGAGTGTGAAAATTATTTTCTATCTTTATTTTTAACTAAGTTGAAACTGGCTTGGTGAGGTGATTTCGAGTAATTAAGCAACAGTCTTTCTCTCCTGCGCATCACCCACATTCGCATAGATTGCTCATCATCAACTTAATTAAATCTCAGCCTTCTATTTTTTCAAGTGAAAACAAGTAACTGTGATTTGACCAAGTTGATGCGCAACCCATGCGGAGGAGAGAAACTCTGCATTGTGCTATGCTATATTGCTGCAGTGCCATATTCCTTTCCCCAACATTGCCGCATAACCAATAAACCCAATTAGCATCCAATGGCCAAAACCCAAAGGCAAACAGAGATAGAAGGCCCAGAGATGTAGAAGGCCTAGCCCACATTGGGAAGTAAAGTCACCTTCTTTATATTCATTGTTGGGCCCAAAAAACGCACATGCAAAACCAATTACATCTCAAAGTTTGATTGTCGTAAAAACACCTCAAACCAAGTTTAAATACATGCAAAGGTGCAAGATTGAGAAGAAAAGATATTTACAATCACGACATAAATTGGCGACTTCATGAATCAATGGCTCCAAGTTCCAGAAGAAACGCTACCAGGAATGACAATGCCTCGGAAGAGGTAGGCGAGTCTGCTTTCCGGTTGAACGAGTCCCAATGCGAAGAACAACATTAGGAAAGCTAGGAAAAGTTGGACGCGTACGCCATGCCAGATATCATCGCTCCCATTCACGATATGGGAGAAGCCCAAAAAGAAATCGTATCATTTGTGAAAGAGTTGAAAAACTCAATCCCGATGTCAAGTGAAAAGATGAGTGAGAAGCATTACGCACACAGAGAAAATATTCCCAAGAAGAATCAACCGTTGTTGTGAGGAAGGGTTATGAGAAAGAACCATCCTTTGTCACTTATGAAGATGTCACTGCTATGTTGGAGAAAGAGTTGCATGTTTTTGAGCTGCCATACCCTAAGGGTTATCAAACCTTTAACTTTGTCCTCTTTGACAGAAGGAAGGGCATCCCTAATGAGCTTATAAGTCATTTCATCGACGTTTTGGGTCTTCATGCCCGCAATTATAACCCTTGTCTAAAGAGTTCTCGAAAAGCCTTTTTGACTGTGCCTACACTTGGTATACTACACACGCGTTGGGATCCATTCGAACTTGGGAAGAGTTGACAAGTAAGTTCTTCCAACACGAAGATAGGGTCACCATAAACCAACTCAACAACACAACCTGAAGCATGAGAAAGACCCTATGACTTTTGTTAAATGCTTCTGGGACCTTGCCCTTGAATGCTACGATGAAAAGGATGAGGAGACGTTTATGGAAATTTACATCAGCAACATTGTCACAAATTATAGAGTGTATTTGGAGAATGTTGGTATTAGCCAATTCTTTAGGATCCTAGAAGTAGTGAGGAATATCAGAATGTCGGTCAAGTTTTCCATGGGAAGGTCTTAGAAAGGTGAAAAGAATAAAGCTCACCAAGCCTTGGTTATGGACGACAGGTCCGATTACAATCAGCAAAAGAGTAAGGAAAATAACGAAAATAAGGAAACATATCCTCCACTATCATGCAGTGACGAGGAATTCCATGCTATCCTTGACACCATGTTCACAAACAAAGTCATCAAGCCGCCCAGACATTCTAAAGTTCCTTCTAGGGAAGATAGGAAAGACCCCATATATTTTCCATACCATCAACATGTGGGACACCCTTCCATTACATGTTAAACCCTGAGATGTATCCTCCATGCAAAAATTTATGACAGAACACTAGAGATGCCATGTAAGAAGCAAGCCATCGATACTGACCCTTTGCTGAAACACCGAGGGAAAAATGTGGTAATTGGGATAACATGCTCCAAGGACGATGATGTTTATCGTCCATAGAATAACGGCCTAAGCCATATGAGGCCATTTGAGAGCCTTATGCGAATAGGGAAAAAGCTTACTGGTGCAAGTACTCATAGCCTTGGAGTTACGACACGCCATGGCCCCAAGCCGAAGGATGAGAGACGAAGGAAATAACCTTATGGACTTTGACCTAGGTTTTGTGACGAGGCCTTTGCCATCGAAATGCTAGAATAATACGTTACAGGAACCTCATGAGGACAACAAATCAACCAGAAAATTGCAGTTGTGACTTTGCACAACCTTTCTAATGCGAAAACAGAAGCGGTTGAGCGTTACCTTGCCCATAACCAAAGACCTACCGCACCGTAAGTCCTCCAAAGGAACCCAAACCTAACAATATGCAAGAAGACTTTGTCGATCCAAGGTGGAAAACATCAAAGGAACAAGAGATGAAGTCTTTCAACAAAAATGAGATGGGTTTACAAGATGAAATATTATTCTGATAGGTTTAACCTAGGTAAAAAACCTAATGGTGCCGATGGGTTTACACGGTGCAATATAATGCTGATGGATTGATCGAAAGATACAAAGCAAGACTTATGGAAAAAAAGGATATGCTCAGACATATGAAATTGATTATGACGAGTCATTAGCTCCAATAACAAAACTTAATATCAATAGAGTTCTCATCACTGGTAGCAAATCTCGACTGACTATTACACCAGTTTGATGTAAAGATTGCATTTATGTATGGAGAAATAACTAAAGAAGTGTACATACAGCTCATGCTTGGTTCGAACAGGCCGACTGAACATTGGATTAAAGTTTGTTAATTGAAGAAATCATTGTATGGTCTCAAACAGTTGCCAAAAGCATGGTTTGAGCGATTCAAAAATTCTATGAGAGGCTTTGGTTACAAACAAAGTAGTTACGATCATACTTTGTTCCTAAAGAAGAAGATATGTAAGATTACGGTACTCATTGTCTATGTGGATGATATAGTAGTAATTGGTGATGATCTTGAGGATCGACAAGTATTGCAAAGTTATTTGGCACGCAAATTTGAGATGAATGATCTTGGTCTACTAAAGTATTTCTTAGGTATTGCAGTGGCCCGTTCGAAGAATGGTTTCTTTCTATTACAGATGAAATATGCTCTTGATTTATTACATGAGGCTGGAATTTTAGCCTGTCTGCCAGTTGATATGCCATTGGAAGAAGGTTAAATTTGTGGTATGATCTGGTTGGGAGGAAGATTGATGTATCTGGCGCGTACGCCGCTAGACTTGCCTTATGTTTTAAGTGCGGTAAGCTAGTTTATACACGATCATAGGAAGCAGCTTATGGAGGCATTGATGCGAATTTTATGATATGCGTCAACTCAGATAAATGGGTTTTTCTCTCAAAGATTATTTGGAGGTTGAAGTGTATACAGATGCAGATTAGGTAGGATCGATTGAGGACATGTGATCAACATCAGGTTACTTCATATTTGTGGGAGGTCATCTGGTTACTTGGAGAAGTAAGAAATAGAATCTTGTTGCTCGCTTAAGTGGTGAAACAGAGTATAAAGGAGTTGCTTTGGGAACTTCTGAAATGCTTTGGTTATGAAATATCTTGAGGGATTTGGGATATGTGATCCGAAAAAGGACATGAAGTTGTATTGTGATAGTAAAGCTGCATGTAAGATTTCTGCTAATCTAATTCATTATGATCGAACAAAGCATGTGGAAGTAAATAGGCTCCTTAACAAGGAGAGAAGCTAGACAGAAAGATTATTGAGATACCAAAAGTCAAGTCGGAAGATTAGTTTGCTAACGTCTTAAGAAAAATAATGTCAAATAGAATATTTGCAAAACTAGTGAATTAAAAACTTCCTTTTAATTCACCTTTCTTCTTTGATGACTACATTTAATCATCTAGAAGAACTCACAAGCTATGAGTGACATCTAACCATATGTCATAGCTACCCAAGCTAATGTAGAAGTTGTTCGGAGAACCTATTCAGTTGGAATTACAATGTAATTCGATCATTCTCTAAAACAATACTCTCAATCACATTACTAGGGTATGGATATATATGTCAAACCCCTAATGTGATTATTCCTTCTTATATGATTCATTTGAGTCGTATAGGAACACTTTCCTTTATTACGCTCGATACTTCGGCCGAAGATTCCCGAATCATATCTTAGAGTATTCTTCCTCTCTAATCGAGGATTAGAGATTCCTTGTTGCGCATTCACTTGCCTTCATGACTAAGTGGCTTAACCCCAATTATGCCGTGGACATCCGCGAATGGGGTGACTTTGACATAATCAAAGATTAAGTACTTAGCCACAAGACAACGACGATGCCTCAGGTCAAAGGACTACTTACATTATTCCAACCATTAGAGTTACTTGCTTGACATGTGAGTAGACCTCCATGCAAGTACTCTCGTTCGATTGCGTTCAGTGAACTCATTCTCTTAATGAGCACCTACATACTTGTCTTAGTGTCACAACACGAATGGGATGAGACTTTCCATCCTTCCATTTGAAGCGGACACAGTATGTACCGGTCTAACCATTGTCAGTTTCCATCCAACAATCCAATGACTAGGAACCTTTTGGACACAATGGTTATGTGAAGAAGGTCTCTGTAGTCTAACATCATTAGATTACTTCTTCAATCGATCCATTGTCCATGGATACACTATTTAGGACATATATCGGTAATTGAGATAGTCCTAATTCATGTCTTTGCCATTCGATGTATAAGATTCATCCATACATCGTTTCATTTGTCCTGAAAGGTTTCTTCCAAAGATTGACCTTCAGGGCATATTTCCAACAGAGAGACGACTGTTGCCTCCTCTTCCTACCATCAATCCCATATTTCCTCTAACCATGGAGTCTACTAACCAAAAAGGTGGCCCTAGCTGTAGTCGTAAAAGAAAGTACAAGGAAGAGGTTGGCAGCATTCATTGGAAGGACTTGAAGGTTGCCATGCAGCCAAGTAGTTTTAGGTATGTCAATAATTGCCTGGCAGGATGTCGATCCATTATTGATGAGCTTGGCGAGCCGCTAGATGAGAACGAATCAGATCGTGACCGGATGATGAGGCTATCTTCTTATGTAAGTGTTACTTTGTCATTTCTTTGCTTTCTCCCCTCTTTTTCTTGGTAGTGACGATTATCTTGTCATGTAGGTCATGACCGAGTACGATGACAGATTACGAGAAGTCGAGCGGTACAAGGCAAAGTTTAAAGAGAATAAGCAGCTTGTGAATAACGCCAGAAAAACAAGCAAAGCTTTGGCTGATGCCATCCGCCTTAAGGATGAAAACTTTGAGAGTTTGAAGAGGTGGAATGGTGGGAACGTGAGGCTCAAGAAACAATTGGAAGCAACTAAGGAACAGTTGGAGACAACCATCCTTGAGGTTTCCAAGGTTAAAGAGGAGTTGGATAGTGCCTTGGTTGAGGTTTTTAGGCTGAAGATGAGTATCCCAACTGAGAGGGATGCTGCTGTGCAGGAGTTCTTAGGTTCCCAGGCCTTTCACGATGCTTTTAGACCTCACTGCATCCGAGTGGCTAATTTTGAGAAAAGGAAATGGATGGTTGTCCTTGAGTGTTACGACAATGGAAGCATTATCCGAAAGTACCGTGATGAGATGGATGAGTACCGACAAAAGGGTGAAGCCTTCGTCCTCGCAGTTGATCCTAATAGTGATGATGACTCTGATAATGAGGCTAGTATCAGTGAGCAGTCTCAGGAGAGTAAGGATGGTCCTGGAGATGCTGAGGAAGGTGGTGATGACGATGGGGTTGAAACGCAAAGTGATATTGTCAAGGGTTCGGCCTCAGATGAGGATGACTCGTAGTGCCCTCTCTTTCTGCATGTACTTTAGATGTACGAGTTTGTTGTTAGTGTGGCATGTGCCATGTACTCTGGATGTACTAGGTTGTTGTTTGTGTGGCTTGTGCCATGTACTCTGGATGTACTAGTTTGTTGTTTGTGTGGCTTGTGCCATATACTAGTTTGTTGTTTGTGTGGCTTGTGCCATGTACTCTGGATGTACTAGTTTGTTATTTGTGTGGCATATGCCATGTACTCTGGATGTACTAGTTTGTTGTTTGTGTGGCTTGTGCCATGTACTCTGGATGTACTAGTTTGTTGTTTGTGTGGCATGTGCCATGTACTATGGATGTACTAGTTTGTTGTTAATTACCAAGTATTTGCACTATCATTGATGAATGCCTGGCTATGTTTGAGCAAATCCTTTGTTTAGATATAAGCTATAACTCGGATGTACTAGTTCTATCCAGTAATGTTTGTTTATTTGTATAGTCTTATTGACATATACTTAGACTCGATTTCCTGTTGGAAGCATTCATGTCGAAGCTTTGAACCCGAGTGTTTCATTGCTAGGAATGTAAGAGGATTAGGACCGAGTTGTCTAAATCACCTCTTTATTGAATTCATGCCAAATAGTTTTTGTTACATAGAATGCCGAACGGCTGAAGCTTAACACTTGTACAATGTGAATTTACTTGTAATAGTACTTCAAGTGATCGGCGTTCCATGGATGGCCAATGGTCTTGCCATCGGAGCTTCTAAGCTTATAGGAGCCAGGGCGACTATGCCAACAACTTCAAACGGTCTATCCCAGTTTGGACTAAGTGTTCTTTCACTCGGGACTCTGTCGCAGAGTAATCTTTTCTTCAATACCCAGTCCCCCACTTTGAAAGAACGAGGTTTGACCCTGGAGTCATAATAGTTGGAGATGCACTGCTTGTAGGCGACATTCCTCAAGTGAGCCTGGTTTCTGTGTTCCTCGACTAGATCTAAGTTGAGGGTAAGTTGTTTGTCATTTTCACTTTGCACATAGTTCTGGACTCGGAACATTGCTTGCTCAAGCTCAACTGAGACAATTGCCTCTGTACTAAAAGCAAGTGAGAATGAGTTTTTTCTTGTTGATGTCCGATACAAAGTGCGGTATAACCAAAGAACTTGGGGTACAAATTCTGGCCAACAACCTTTAGCCTTGTCTAAGTTGGTTTTCAAAGTTCGCTTGATTATTTTGTTGATGGCTTCAACTTGTCCATTAGACTGTGGATGAGCTGGGAAGGCAAAACATAAGTTGATGTTGAACTTAGAGCAGAACATCCTGAACTTATTGTTATTGAATTGTCGCTCGTTGTCAGTGACTATCGTATTGGGAATGCCGAATCTGCAAAGGATGTTCTTCCATACGAAGTCTTCTATTTTTGCCCCAGTAATGGTTGCCAAGGGTTCTACTTCGTCCCACTTTGTGAAGTAGTCAACTGCAACAATTGCATAGTAGACCTTGCCCTTCCCTGCAGGCATTGGGCCGATCAAATCAAGTTCCCATTGGGCGAAGGGCCAAGGGCTGATCATAAGAGTGAGCGGCTCGGGAGGGGAGTGAGGAATAGTTGCGTAGCGTTAACACTTATCACATGAGCGGGATATTCTGATGGCATCTTGGTGGAGTGTTGGCCAGTAATATCCTTGGTGAAAAGCCTTATATGCTAGGGATCGAGATCCAGCATGATCTCCGCAGACTCCATCATGTATTTCCCGAAGGACAGTTTCTGCTTCTGCGGGCGTAAGGCATCTTAGGTATGGTAGGTTAAAACCTCGTTTGTAGAGTTGGTCATTAATGATCAAGTAACGGGTAGCCTTGTATCGAATCTGCTTAGCTTGGACTTTGTCATTTGGAAGGGCGCCATGAGTAAGGAATCTATAAATCAGGGTAATCCAACTATCCCTCTATTGTAAGTTGCACACTTCTGCAACCATGGTGCTTGGTGCTGCCAACAATTCAACTTGAATTTTTCTCCCAATCTTGTCTTCCACAGCTGAGGCGAGGCAAGCCAAAGCATCTGTATGACTGTTTGCCGCTCGAGGAATTTGGGTGATCTGGTAGTGGAAGTGCTGGAGCAACAATTGTGTTTGTGCCAGATATGCTGCCATAGAGCTATCCTTAGCATCAAAGTTGTTGGTGACCTGGTTAACCACCAATTGGGAGTCACTGAAGATATCAATTCGTTTAACCCCAAGGTATTTGGCCAAACGTAAGCTTGCTAGGAGGGCTTCATATTCGGCCTCATTGTTCGACGCCTTGAATTTGAAACGAATAGCATACTCTATCGCCACTTTGTCAGGGGTCGTAAGGATTAGTCCTGCTCCACAACCTTGTTGGTTGGATGAGCCATCAACATATAGACTCCATGCTGGGGCTGTTGGTTATATTTTCTGAGCTTTCGAGCATAATGAAACCACTTCTTTAGGCGAAGAAACAACGTCGACAGGATATGTGAAGTCGGCGATGAAGTCTGCCATTGCTTGGCCATTCTCAGCTGGTTTTGGTTGGTAAGAGATGTCAAACTCACACAATGCTATCGCCCATTTGATCATTCGCCCGGAAGTGTCAGGACTTTGGAGTATCTGTCGAAGAGGATGATTGGTAAGCACGATGATGGAGTGTGCTTAGAAGTAAAGGCGAAGTTTTTGAGCAGACATGACCAATGTTAGAGCCAATTTCTCAATGTTGGAGTATCGTGTCTCTGCATCTTATAAGGCCTTGCTAGCGTAGTAGACAGGCCGTTTGACATTACCATCATTTCGAATGAGAACGGAACTTACTGCTGAAGCCGATACCGACAGATAGATAATGAGAGTGTCACCAACCTCAGGTTTGGAGAGCAAAGGGGCTTTACTCATGTAGTCTTTGAGGTTCTTGAATGCTTCAGTACATTCATCAGTCCATGTAATGTACTTCTTACTTCCCTTAAGTGCTTTGAAGAAAGGAGCACATATGTCTGTGGCCTTAGAGATGAACCTAGTTAAGGCTGCCACCTTGCCAGTAAGGCTCTAGATGTCTTTTGAAGTTACCAGTTCCTTCATGTCGAGGATTGCTTTGATCTTCTCGGGATTAGCCTCAATGCCTCGTTGGCTTATCATGAAGCCTAAGAATATGCCAGAGCCTACGCCGAAGGCACATTTATTGGGGTTCAACCTCATTCGATACCTCTTCAGAATGGTGAAAGTTTCAGATAGGTTGGTGATGTGTTGGTCAGCATGTTTGCTCTTGACTAGCATATCATCAACGTAAACTTCCATGCTCTTCCTAATCTGTTCAGCGAACATTGAATTGACCAGTCTCTGATAAGTCGCTCCTGCATTCTTTAGGCTGAAGGGCATGACTTTATCGCAATATAGTCCCCTGTCAGTAGTGGAGGCTGTGTGTTCTTGGTCTAAAGGGTTGATGAGGATTTGGTTGTATCCTAAGTAAGCATCCATGAAGCTTAGGAGTTCACACCCTGCTGTAGAGTCTATAAGTCTGTCTATGAGAGGAAGAGGAAAGCTATCATTCGGGCATCCTTTGTTTAGGTTGGTGTAATCGACACACATTCTCCACAAGACATTTTGGAGCAGGAGACTTTCCTTGGTCGGATTCTTCTTAACAAGGATAACATTTGCTACCCACGTTGGATAATTGACTTTGCGGACGAAGCCTATGCCTTTGAGTTTTTCAACTTCTGCCTTCATTGCCTCATACCGTTTAGCGTCATAAGATCTTCGCTTCTATCTCACTGGCTTAGTCTTGGGGTCAATACTTAAGCGATGACAGATTATATCAAGAGAGATGCCTGACATGTCCTCGTATAACCAGGCGAAGACCTCAGTGTTCTCTTGCAAAAAATAGATCAATGCCAACCGAATGTGTGGTGACAAGGTGGTACCAATCTTCACCATGTGATTCGGATAATCTTTTGAGATAGAGACATTCTCCAACTCTTCAGCGGGTTGTGCTTGCTGGGTGAAAGAGTCATCTCGAGGATCGTCAGGTTGACTGTTGCCACCATGAAGATCCAAGTTGGCTTCGTCTAGGCTAGTCTTTATGACTTGGTCATGTATAGAAAGGGTTTCCTTGGGCACATGCAGGTGTTGTTGCTTGACCGAAGTGTTGTAACATGATCGTGCACTAAGTTGATCTCCTCTGATGTAACCATTGCCATAAGGGGTTGGAAATTTCATCAACAACATATGTGTGGATACCATGGCCTTGAGATCATTGATGCCTGTGCGTCCGAAGATGACATTGTATGCCGTTGGACAATCAACCACCAGGAAGTTAGTGGTAATGGTAGCTGTGTAAGGGCCTGTACCAATGGTGAAAGGTAAGTGTATGCTCCCTAAAGGTTGCACGATATCACGGGAGAAGCTTATCAGAGGGGAAATCGAGCGGTCGAGCAAGTGTTCAGCTTCATTAAGTGCCCTGAAAGCTTCAGCAAACATGATATTGAACGAAGCCCTTGTGTCTACCAGGATTCGTCGTACTTTAAAGTTAGCTATGTGAGCTTCCACGATCAGTGGATCGTTGTGAGGGTAGATGATACCTCTTTCTTCCTCAGGGTAGAAACATATTGGATCCTAGTTAGGCTTTTGATACTTACCTCCTCTGATGTCTTCCACGTGAAACACTTGGTGGCCAGACCTTAAAGCTCGTTCACTATTTTTCATGGCCTTGTTGGAAGATTTAGATATGGGTGTGCCACCACTTATGGAATATATCACATTTACCTGGCGTTGGTTACGGTTACCCCTTGGAGGGTGAAAGAGGAATTGATCAATTTTTCCTTCACGTGCCAAAGCTTCAATATGATCACGAAGGGTGATACACTTCTCGCCGTCATAGCCGTTATGCTCGTGGTAGCAACAAAACATGCCCGTGTTCTTCGTGGGCTTGTAATCCGGGTGCCTCGGCTTTGGCTTCGGTATCAAATGTGCTATGCTGGGGTAAATGGCCACGCATGTGGCGTTCAAAGGTGTGTATGCCTCATACCTCGGGGTAGGGGCTATCTTGACACGTGCTTGACCCACTGTGTTGACTACCTGGGGTTGGGGATTATCATGGCGATACCCTTGGTTATCGCGGTAGTATCCCTTACTCTTTTTACTAAAATGAGACTGGTGAGGATGGAAATCTTTCCTTTTGCCCTGAGATTGATATGTCTATTAACTTGGCAAAGTATTAAGTAAGGCAGGGGGAGGCACCGCTGCCGTTTGGAAGGTCGAGGTCTTCTCATTTGGTTGGATCTGGCTTTCATTCCCTACTTGCTGATAAGAGGTGGTTGTGGGGGGTTTCCCTTGATATGTCTTTGCCTCGACGGATGCATGGTTGTAAGCCTATGCCATCACCTCAGAGTAAGTCTTCCAAGTATTGGCATTGATTATGTACTTGAAAAAACAATCACGTAGGCCTGCCGTGAAGGCCTTAAGGGCAGTCTTATCATCTGCCTCAGCGTAGCGAGAATACTCATGGCTGAAATGACCAGCATACTCTCATAGCGACTCGTTCGGCTTTTGGCGGATAATGTACAAGTCATCTGCAGAATGCAAGTGATCGGTTTGTAAGATGTGTTGAGAGACAAACAATTTCTTCAGTTCCTCAAATGAGTCTATTGTCTCAGGTGGAAGACGGCAATACCAATTTAGAGCTTCGCCAGAGAGGGTGGAGGGGAAGAGAAGACATCGCTCTTCGTCGATGTGCATCCGATATGCCATGGTGGACTCAAAGAGGTTAAGGTGTTCAATTGGGTCTTCCCTTCCAGTATAGAGTTGTAAACCAAGCTTTTGTTTTGTCTTCGCTTAAAAGGGGGTGTCAATGATCGTCCTTGCGAGAGGGCCAGGCCTGGGTTGGTTCCAGTCAGGTATCTCGGCCTGACGTTCGGCCTTCAACTTGTTTACTTCCTCAATGAGCTGTAGGACAAGGGGGTCTTGATTGGAGTTATGTACCACTGGGATTTTCTTTGGTAAGTCTTCATCGCCTCTTTGAAGTAGGAAAGTTTGAGCAAAGGCGTGTGATTTTTCCTTAGATTCACCGTACTGACTTCTAGGGCGAGTCTGTCGGAATACCTCAGAGTCCCCTGTACCTTCATGTTCCTCATGTCGTTCCTTCCCTAGATTGGCAGCTGGCTTGGGTCGTGGGAAAGGGCCAAGTCTTTCAGAAACCCTTGGGTTATTGATTTTCGAGCATATGTGGAGGGGATTCTCTCGACGTTGCTTTAGGAAGTCTCGGCAGTCACGATAAACGGCTTTCGATCCTTCCAACCCTTCTGCAATGAGGTGTCTTCCTCCATTTCTCCTGCTTCGGGTCGAAGCAGCTGGGTTGAGAGAAGTCTCATGTTGATCAATGTTTTGATGATTAGCTCGCTCCTCATTAGGGATACCCATGTCGAAGGAAGACGACCCTCCGTGTTGGGGGGCATCCAGATGATGGTTGATGTCCACAGGGGCAACAAGCTTGCGTGTTTGAGTACGTATAGTTTCGTGGAGCGTCTCAAAGAGCTTCTCATACTGCTCCTGGAGGACCTCATTCTTCATTGCTATTTTGTTGTTTTGAGCTTCTAACTCATCGACTTTAGCTTAAAGAGCAACCCTCTTTCCTTCCTTCTTTCGTTGCTTTGCACTAGGTGCAAGAGAGGTGTCATTCTGTGTGCTATGGCTTCCTTCGCTCCCCATGTTAGAGAGGGATGCCTGGTCAAAAGAGAGTGTACGAATGGTGGAAACCAGCTTGACAAAGCTGAAGAGAGTGGGAATAAGTGTCGTTCCCACAGACGGCGCCAAATATTGATGCACAAAATCAGTGAGGACTTTGGTACAATAGAAAATGTTAAGTTTGTGACATTCGCTAGATTGCTCCGGTCACTAGTGTGGATAAGTATGTAAATGGATAAAGACAGGGAAGCAAACACAAGATGTACATGGTTCACCCAGATTGGCTACGTCCATGGAGTAGAGGAGTTCTCATTAATTGTGAAGGGTTTACACAAGTACATAAGTTCAAGCTCTCCTTTAGTGAGTACAGGTGAAGGATTTAGTACAAATGACATTAGGAAATATTGTGAGAGAATGATCTTTATTTATAGAAGAGAGTTTCTAGTTTCATTCTGACATTGACACGTGTCGTGTTGTGATTGGCTTCTGATGTTGACACGTGTCGCACTATGATTGGCTTCTGATATCGACACGTGTCGCGCTGTGATTAGCCTCCTGGTTGGAGGGAAACTCTTCTGGGTCTTTGACAGTATAACGTTGACCGGTGCTCAGTAGTTTCGGGATTGGTCAAGTATGGTACAAACAAAAACCTTATTGGTTTTTAGTTTTTGATCAAAGTCCATTGATTTCTTGACTTTATACACCTCAGCATTTCACCATTAAAATACTTCCATGTCATCTTTTTATTTTTTTACAACAAATTTTAATTTATAATTTCTCCCACATTATCATGACACATCCCGACTTGAAATGTCTACTAGGACTCCGAATCGAGCCGTGCTAGCCGACACCTGGAAGGTGACGAAGCCATAAAGTGTGATAATGTGGAAAAAGTGAATAAATTTAAATCTAAAAGTGTTTAAATACAATAGTGCACCGTGAGCGGAAATGAACTCATTTCACACAGGACGTCAGAGCATAAGCAAAGTAAAGTAAAGTGGATTGAAAATCATACCATTGAAGGTAATCTCCAATACCAAGACTTGCCACAAATCCTTGTCGATACGAAAGCTCTGCTACTAGACCTAGAGGGATAAAACAAAGATGAGGCCAGAAAATAAAGTTTTAATAAAAGTCTTCTCAACAATATAATCCCTCACCGTAACACCTATTTAGCTTCCAAAAAATCATACTTCAGATAAACATGAAATCAAAAGTATACTTACATTACATACAGAAGTATACCACATCACAACATCTTATTAGCAATATAAATAATCAAGTGCTTAATAACCCATACTAGCACGCTAGTCGGAGTCACTTATGGTGACCTGTACGACTATCCATATCTTATCACATATGCTAGCTCATCATATATGTCATCCTATATGCTAGCTCATCATATATCTCATTGCATATGCTAGCTCATCATATATCTCATTGCATATGCTAGCTTATCATATATCTCATCACATATGCTAGCTCATCATATATCCCTACACACGAGTCGGAACCACCTATACTGGTTTATATGACAGAACTGGGTGTAAATAAGTACGCTCAAGTGCTACGATCACATGAAGACTGTGCGAATAATCGCGGGTCACCTACGAGTCGGAACCATCTATAGTGGTATATACAACAGGCATGTGCACCTACCTTGGATCCAAGGTGAGTGTAAGGTGCAGAGGGTGAACATCACGTGAAAGATTGTGCCCTGGCCACATGCAGGAACACTAATACCGGGGTGCAGGTTTATGAGCTCTAAATGCATCTCATATGACATATACAACTCATAGGCAACCTGTACAATAATGTCTGAGTTACCTAAAACATAATATAGTCATGCCATCACTCGATCATTTCAACTAATACCATAAACTCACCAGAACTTACCTGGGTGTCTTGCGTTCGCCTTTGCACTTCAAAGCATTTACAATAATTATGTGCAAGTAAAATACATATAGATAAACCATGATGCAATCTAATACTCAACCATGTTATAGCATTTTTCCAATATATATATACATATATATATATATATAATGTGGCGTAAAATGCACAATCTATAACGCCATACTACCGAATTATTTATATTCAGAAATAATTATCGGGGATAAGTCCAACTAAACACTAGTTTAATTAACTATCATTACTTACGTTTCCTTATTTCAATTTCTTGCTTCCTTCCACATTGATTTATGACCAACATCCAATCACTAAAAATATAAGGTTAAATCTCATATTTTCACCAGTTTCCTTCACTTTACTCAATTCCCAAACAAGGTTTTTGTTTCAATTATTGTATGGCTGCATCTAACGTCTCGTTAGACTGCCTACGTACCCTAAACAGGGATCAAGCCATTCGTAGTTCACAATAGTACTTCAAAGCATTTACAGTGATTATACGCAATAAGCAATTTATAAATGTTATGGAATTGTCAATCACACACACACACACACACACACACACACACACACACACACACACACACACACATATATATAATATACGATAAAAAGGAAAAGACCCATTTACTTGAGGTCCGTGCTACGACTCCCTAGCACGCATATCGAGACATCACGAACCATCGTCGCCTATGACCAATTATCAAAACATATCTCAGAGTTCGTACCGATAAAATACACAATTTATATAAAACACATCCCTACACAATTCAATTTGGAAGATCTGCGCATGGATTTTTGATCCGTTACTTCCAAAGATCCACATTATACCTCTAGAACAACATCCTAAAGTCCCATTACGATCCAACGGTCGGATCTCCGCCAATTGCCAAAACTAAGTGGCGGTTAACCTTTTATTTCATGAACTTACAAATCCAATTCGGGAAGATCCATACGTCAGATTCCCAATCCGTAAGTTTCTATGGTCCTTAAATATTATATATTATAAAGTATTAAAGTTTGGTTACGATCTAACGATTGGATTATTGATTCACATTTTTACTAAGTAACATATCATAAAGAATTTAGGTTCAAACGATCAACCAATGTCATACTAACATCAAAAATGAACTCAATACATCTAATTTAGGCTAAAAATAGTATTGACGGCCCTCCAGCCACGCACCGCATCACGCGTCGCCGCGGGTGGCGGTCGGCCGCCCCGACTCGCAGGAAAAATCAACTATTTCTAAAAATTCTCAAACTTCACAGAAATAAAGATCTCATTGAGTGGAACAACTTTTATACCTGTGACTAAGACCAATTTGGCCGTGAAGAGCTCCAATTTCACTCAAATCCACCGGAAAACCTAGAATGGGTGTTCTTCGATTCTCCTTTCTCGACGTTCCAACGTCCCTACAACTGGTTGGGTCTTGTTCCTGGGTCCAAGGGGATTTGATTAAGGGTGGTAATGAGTGGTGAAACTCCCCAGAAAGGAGGAATCACCGTCGAAACTCCACAGGTCACGCGCATGATTTTTGTACGGTTTTGGACTTAAAACCCTTCAATCTTGGGTGAGAAAGGTAGATGGGAGGTAGTGGAAGAGATTGTAAGTAGTATATGGTGGTTGTTCAACGAAAAAATGGCAAGAGGAGGCCGGAATTAAACCGGGTTTTGTTGGGGTTGCACGGGTCAACATGAAGGGGAAGTTCCCTCCCTCCTATTGATTTCTGATTGGTCCCCCTTCCCACTTAGTGGGAGTTCAATTTATTTAATAACTTTAGTTTAGTAACACCACTTCAAATGTCCGTAACTATACCGTTATAATCCTGACTAGCAAACCATTTTCGCCTATGTGTTCGTACCAACGAGTACTACACATATGCACTAAAGGAATAAGTTATACGTTTCTCTAGACGATGCTCCATGGAAGTCAAAGTTTGTGTCTCTAGGGGCATTTTTGTCAATTCCCTCGATTAAAATAAATAAGAACGTAAAATTAGGGACGGGTTGTCACAATCTCGTTTGTAATTGAAAATCCCAAAATTCTCTCACTCAAATTTATACTTATATTCAAATTCAACATTATTATATTGAATATGTATCTTCAAATTTAAATTTCGCCAAAAAAATTCAAACTTATTTTTTCTCCATGACCATCATATTGCAAAATCGTAACAACTGAACATTATATTGCTATGAATTCAATTTTAATTGCATTGGCTACATTCTCTTCTCTTGTTCCTTAATCCATGTACCCAACTTTTATTCTATACTACCATTGTAATTTTTTATCTAAATTTTTTGGTACCCATATATGTATAACTTTTTCCTATAAGATTTATATAGTATGTACCCTTAAGTAATTTGGTCCTATGGTTTGCTTCCATTTTGCTATCCTTTAATCATTTTTTACATTAAGAATTTATATGGGTACATTGTTTTTTTTGTTGTTGTCACATATGGGTTTTAATGTTGAAATTGTATATGGATACATTCTTGTGAATTACTATAATTGTACATGGGTACATTCTTATGGGAACATTTATCTTTTATCATGACATTCAATAAAAAAAAGAATTCTTTTCTAAGGGTGGAGTTTGTTGTTTAATCCCATAAATGTTAAAGTTCAAATCTTATGGGATTTTATATCCCATAAATGTGGTAATTTATTTTATTTAATTGCTTTAAATGTTCGGACAAAAAAAAATATTTCTTTAAAGGATGTCTATATTACAATATTTAATTTAAAATATAAAACAATTGACATGGAAATTGATTGGTGCTAATATGCTGATGTGTACAAAGTTAATGGACTTTGATCAAAATCTAAAAACTAATAGGATTTCAATTAATATACACTAATGATTAAGGACCGCATCTAAAGTATCCCATATTATTATTATTGTCATATTCTAGTATCATTATTTTTTTTTTGTTGAATTTTTTTTATAGAAATGAAATGCCGACTTTCAATCTTTTACACATTTATAAGAAGGTATAACAGTGTGTACCGATCTATAATTTTCAAAAGAAAATTAAGCATATACTAAAAAAGTAACACCATTGTGCATGCTTGGTCTCTGCAAAAAAGTAACACTAAAAATCTATGCAACCAAAAAAGTAATAATAAAAATCTATGAATCCACTCCACAACAAGCCATTCTAGCTAGTGCATACTTGAAATACAAACCCTACTTTTCGGACCATTTTGAAAAAGAAATTATTTATTCAAAAGAAATACAAACCCAATTCTCTTCTCTTCAATCACCTCTGGATCCACCTTTAAATACACCTCCCCCCCCTCTTTGTTTAGAACTCGCACCCAACAACTTTCTCTCATTCTCTCTCTCTCTCTCTCTCTCTCTCTCAATTGAGAAAATAAAATTAAAGCCTAAAATATGGAACAAAATAATCTACCAGAAATTGCCAAGAGAATATGGAGTATAGTACGTGTAGCTTTCTTCATGCTAAGAAAGGGCATTTCAAAGCGAAAGCTCCTACTGGACTTCAACATGATGATGAAGCGTGGCAAGCTCGCCAGCAAAACCTTAAGCAATCTTATGTTCCACAACCATCACCATAGCCAAAGCCACCCCCACTACAGCTGGGCCACCTCCTCTGCCGCCCAACGAGAGTACGAGTTTAGCTGTAGCAACACCCCCAACTACCATTTTCACCTCATGGGCAAGCGCCGCCACCACAACCTCTTCAAGTGTACTCAAGTGCCGCAGACTCAGGATGATGAGATTGCGAGCGCAGGTGCCGTCACGGCAGTTTTGGAGATGTTGAACAATGAAGCGGTGACTGTGGAGGCAGCAGCATACGTGGCAGCATCACCGGTGCTTCCTGGGTTTGGGAAGAGCCCTATGGTCTGCCAGCTGAGGATAACGGACTCACCGTTTCCGTTGAGGGAGGCTGATGAGGAAAGCCACGTAGACAAAGCGGCGGAGGCGTTTATAGAGAAGTTCTATAAGAATTTGTGGCAACAGAGGAGAATGCATGAGGAATGAGTTTGGCGTCATGCTTATATCCCATACTTTGAAGATTAATGTGATGTGCCCTTAATGTTCAATTTGGCAAGTTATGATCGTTTTAGTACGTCTTACTGTTGTTGAGTGTTGATAAACAATAAAAGAGAACTATCTTTTTAGTACATTATTGTTGTTGAGAGTTGATATACAATAAAAGAGAACTAGCTTAATTAGTTAGTTTTAGTAGTTGTGTCAAACTGCAGTTGTTTTTTCTTAATTGATCAGTTTTCAAGTACTTGATTGATTTCTATGTTCTTGAAGAAACTGCATAAGAAAGCACACACAAAAAAAATGTTGGTCATTCCAAATTTTTAGGCTTTTACCCTTATGTGTTTTCTTCTTTAATATTAACCTTCAAATCGAATATATATTTTTTGTAAAAAGAAAAATCATAAACAGATTCTAACCTTCCAGATATATGTTCGTACAACAGACATATCATATTGTATATCACTAAAACATTTGATGCAAAAAAAATATGCATAAATTCCACAGGAATTTGTTGATTTTTTTTTTCATATAAAAAAAATTACATTGTTGCAGTGTTACAAGTAATAATTGACAATGTACAACAATGCACGCATAACTTAATAAAAACGTTCTATATAATTTGTATATTCCAATAATCTTTTATGAATTTGACTCTGAGAACGCTTGTAATAATTTGAATCTTTGTTTCCAAGTCATGTATAACCTCCAATTTACAAGGAACATTTTGGGGGCCACATTATCCTACCATAATAATTGAAGGGTTAATTTGGACTTTGGAACATCAAGGAGCCAGATATTATAATTTTTATTGTGAGATTATATTCACACATCTCAAATTACTTCTTCCACATATTTTTAATTTTTTAATATTTTATACACACCACTAACACTTGATAGAAAAATATTAAAAAAGTAAAAAGGTATGGGTGAAGTAATTTGGAGTGTGAATATAATTTCTTTTTTTATTTCTTTTTTTCTATGTTAAAAATTAAATTTAAAAGTTCAACACGGCTTTTACAGCTACAGTACCACTTCCACTCCATCCTGATGTGATTCCACTACGTTAAAGTGAAACCAATATAGTAGCAACATACTGGCGCCTACCTAAAAAATATAATCTCCTTTTTATATATATTTATTTCTTCTCTCTTTTCCCTTTATTTTCATCAATTTTTATAAAAAAAACTAGCTGCTTTGGTTTGGTAATTGGCTACTTTTGTAGTCAAATACCCAAATACAAATGAAAAGAAAACAACACTATTGATGTTAGGGTTTCTTAAGGGGCCGTCTTTACCAGATAGCTAAGACCTGCTACGAAGACGATGATCATGACCGCAACAATACTTGATTTTTTAGGGACGGAAAAATAAAGTTGAAACTGTGGGTGAAAATTTGATCCTATTCCAGCGCATCTGATTGTGTAGGTGCATGAAAGCTTTAGGGACTGATTAATTTATTGGGTAAACCAAGTAATTATAAAATTAAAGGTTTTTCCTAGGACGTATAAAAGTAGTAAAAAGTTAAGATGATACTGAAGAGTATATAAATTAATTAAAGTTAAATTCAAAAGCAAGATCAACGTTAGGCTGTTAATTTGTTACCGAGGGGTTAGATATATATGACAGAATAGATATTGATTCATCAATTGAGGTTGCTCTGTAGTATTTTTAGCACCTTGTACGATTTTTTGTGTTACGTCATACTCGTTATTTATTGTAGTGATTTCTTCTTCATCCTTTGAGTTCTTTATTCTCATTACAACGCTCATCTTGAACTATAATATTGTGTAAGATTATGCATGCCTTCATAATGGATCCATTTTAAGGAGAAAAATGAACAAAGATAATAAGATGAAGAACTTGAAGGAAATTATCTCAAAAAACTCTCCCTTCACATACATAAAAAAACCATGGGCATGCATTATTTTCTTAGTCAATCTCATAGAACAAAAGTTACCAATCCAAGCCAAAAGTTTTGGCCGACAAAAAGGCAATACAAACTAGTTTAATTAATTTGGGCAAAGCTAATTTGTGTTTAAATCCAAAAGTGAACGTTCATGTTGATCCCAATAGTAGACGTGAAAGTGAGATGCATACATTGTTATTTCTTGCGGGCAAAGATGTTTGTGTTTGTAATGAATTTGTGCGCACATGTGTTACTTGCAAATTCCATATAATGATAGGTGTCATCAATCTAAACTCTCTTATAAAGCCAAAATTTTAGGCAAAATGTTAGGTGAAAATAAGAATCGAGGCATATTGCTAGACAGATGTCACTTTTTGAACTCATCTTTGGTCAAGATTGACAAGCTTCTCGTATAATCTGAATCGCAGATTGAGAGTTATCAAGGATTATTTGGTGAAAACAACCGATATATTATATAAATAAAGGTTTATTGAACACACACTTACTCAAGCACGCAGACTTAGCAACTAAGAGATATTTTCTTTTTCTTTCCTTAATATATTATGAGAGCATTGTCCCTCGCAAGTCGCAAATGATATGACGAAAAAACTTCCATAATTCCAATGACATTACAATGGATTTGTAGATGGAAGATTTTAGCTTCTATTTTTAGTTTTTTTTCTTTATTGTTTAGATCCTACAAGATTTTAGCTATTCCGTTGAGGTCTGTGGTGAATGATATTTGTCATTTTATATCCACTATTCCTCAAACAAAGTCATCCATGACTCTCATGGGGATGCCCCATAGTCTCCACCAACAATAATTGGTGGCGACAGAGTAACCCTTGGTTACAATCAACCTAGGTCTTCGGCAAATTCTATAACCCGAAGGACTACTTTAGAACACATGTGCGGAAGGTGGCAAGATGACGTAAGCATATATAATTCAATTTACATGCATGGTTAGTGGAACGTTGGATTCTATTTAATCTTATTAAATTAATCCACGTGATCTAAGTTAATCGACATGCTTGATTTCACAATACGTAAGAAATCCACTCTATATCTAAAAATCCTTTAGGCTTATGTATAGAACAACTCCATAACCCAGTAGGATTACAATTTAATCCGCCACTGCACATGCGTGCCGCATGCCTTAGGAGACACTTCCTTTTGGCTTGCCACACACCCCCTTTGTCACTGGGCTTTGGTCCGCTTCACTCCTATTTTATTTATTTAATTATTCTAGTCTTTCCTTTTGGACTGTGCTTACTTATTTTATTGTAGTTCAAATAACTTATAATAGACATAAGGATCAAATCAATATTTTTTTTGAACAAACGATATTATCTACACTAATGTATCGTCTTTGGCAAGAATCAAACATGAAGAGGAATACCACTAGACCGTAGTACTAAGTGGCAAGGTCCAAACCAATTAACCAAATATAAAACAAAACATTTAATATAAACAATTTATATTAAATTCATCCTTCACCAATTTTGTCCTTTGATATCGTTCTATTGTGTGTGACCTTGTAGGTTCTCACTAAAGCTAGCAGTGAATAATTTGATTAATCAAATTTTCTAGTTTTATATAATTAGAAACCATTCTAATTTAACCTGTAGGAATATCCACAAACTGAATAGTAACATCTAGCAATGGCTTTCAACTACCCAGATTGATCAAAATATTTTTATGGGAGACTTTGGATGCGGTCCTTAGTCATGAATATTCTTTGATTGAAACCTTATTAGTTTTTAATTTTTGATTGAGATCCCTGAAATTAATGTGATAATTTATTTCTATGTACGTGACTATTTTTTTTAAATTAAAAATTAGAAATTTTAGTTGTTTATATAAATGAGATTTTAAATAAAAAAACCATAATTTGTGGGATTAAAAATATAAAAATATAATCTACTATTGTGTGTGTGTGTGTGTAAACATGGGTAAATTCATCAAAATTAACCAAAAAAATCAAAACATGGGTACATTCTTCAAAATCACAAACACAAAAAGATATTAGGCTTAATAACATTAGTAAATTTCTTCGGTTAAACTTGACATAGATACATTTTAAAACCAAAGAAAAAAGAATGTACCCATATAAGTTTAAAAATGGATTAGAAAAAAATTGAATAGATTTTATATTAAAAAAATGGTACATTTTACATATAACAAATTTTTATATTTAACAATGAGTACATTTTAAGATTAAAAAGTTTTACATGAATGGGTACATATAATTAGCATGGGTACATTTAGCAAAATAAAAAGTACAAATAAAAAAAATATATGGGTACAAATACAAATAAGCTTTAAAAAATATGGGCACAAAAAGAAATTAATATATGAGTACAAATTAAAATTGAAAAGAAATTGGTACAAATTAAAAAAAAATTACAAATTAAAAATGGATACAAACTAAAACTAAAAATATATGATAAAAAATTTAGTCATAAATATAAATATACTAATTGTAACATTTTTAACATTAAATGAATATATTTAGAAATAAAAAATATTTTATTATTGAAATAATTAATGATTTAATAATACCAAGAACCTTGATAAAAAATTGAAAATGAATAGGATTTTAATCAATGGAGTAGTAAAAGGAAGGATGAGAACCTAATTTTTCCTATTTTTATACAACACATGTTTAGAACCTTAGTACGGTTACAAAGCAATTCGGTTCCTCTGTCTACTTTATTCCAATCATATATTTTTGACCATGAAAAATTTGTCAAACTCTAAGCATAAATATGGTCGCCCTATTGTATCTCATGTACATTGCTATGGCCAAAGAAATCTAGAGATAGATCGTCAAGGGGGTACTAGGATACCAACCTTCATGATTACCTAGAAGGTGACAGATTACTTATTGTGCATTCACATACCTTCATGTTGATGCACATTATCTAGAACATCACATTATAGGGCTCCGCTATTGTTTGAGAGCTTCGAGGCAAGACCAAAGACCATATTCATAAACACAAGATAACCAGTGATGCTTCAAGTCTAAGAATTAGTTGTATCCATAACTCAGAAGTGTGGTACAATTAACAAGTAGGTAATTTGTCATCCGACACTTCTATGGTTGGTCAATGTTCAATGAACTTGATCTCATAGATGAGCACCATTATGTCTATTCTATGTCTATACATGCTTAATCTGAGATTCACTACTGAATATGACATAAATCGACTTTTATGGATGTTCGATAGTTTTTTCAATCATCTTATGGCTAGGAACATAATTTAGAACTTAATATCTATAAGGTACGTATCTCAGGATTGGAACATCTTTGGCATCACGTCCCTACTACTTTAAGTTATTCCTTGGACTTATCCTAATCAACAACGAACCTTCCTAATTCGCTATTAGGTCACGTGCTTGATTGACATATGTTCTCACTTGCCGTTTATTGTCGATGACTCAACATTGGGCTGCCATGTTAATTGCTTTTTGGACATACTCCAGTACGTTCACCTTGTTCCATTCCAGGGGTGAGGATTTTAATAATCGCAACGTGTCACCAAGAAGGGGCTTCTTTCTTAGCCTAAATTACGTGTTTTTCCTTGGTGAATCGTAAACAAAAGTTTGTTAGGGACTTGGTCACTTGAACCTGGATCAAAAGTTCCTTTGGAATCCTTTTGACATGCACCTTATATGCCTCAAACCTAAGCATTTTCGATCGGACTACATTTAGCTTGACTTAGGTAAGACACTTTTGCGTATCAGTGCTCCGCTGGAATAAAATTTCTCATGAGGATTTCCTAGTCTAGATGCCTCATTCGGACTTACTTTAGGCACAAGATCGCCACATAATATACTTGATTTAGTATGATGGTCCGGTATTTAAGTAATCACACTTGGGGCCTAAGTTTATAGCAACCACTTGACTAATTTTAGTTTTGTCCTTTCGATTATTCCCTTGAATGGCCAGAGCCCAGGTTTAAATGTTATAACCTACAACCTTAAGGTTGCATAAACTTTCCAGGAGCCTAATGGTGCATTGGAAGTTCTGGATTAGGGGGCCATGTCCCTATGTCTATAGTCCACCTTACGTAACCTCGTTTATTACGGCTCGAGTTTCTCAAGCTACTAACCAAACTATGAAGAGGGCTATAAGAGACTCTTAACCCTAACACTTTAAATTTTTAAACTTTCACTATTGCAAAGTTTTTAAAGTTGTGTTATATTTTGGTATAATGCGGAATTCCTTGTACAGCAAAAAAGAAGAAAAAAAAATGAACAAACAAACAAAAGTCACGCGATAATTAACTAAATCTTATTCTAAAAGAATATGGGTTTGATGGCGCTTTCGTATTGTCATTTTGTTTTTATTCCGGGTTTTTTTTTATAATTTGTTTAATGAAAAAAGTGTAGACTGACTAGTTTAAAGTATCAATAACAGTTAATACCAAGTATTTTATTATGTCAAAGACATAAACCAACAAAAGGAAACGAACTTCTCTATCTATGCATTCAAAGTTTATTAGGGGGAAAAAATATCATCTAAATCCAAAATAGTTTCCACATCTTAAATGTGCAAAATCATAGTTCCTTCAATACAGCTCAAACAAAAATGTCAATTTGGCATGGATAATTCATAAAAAAAATTCTCTCCTCAAAATTTAACAATTCAGATCATTTAAGATGTGAATGGGTTTGGCTTCAGAATTACGTATACACGTGTCCAAATTCTTGAAAGTACTCTTCCAACTTCCAAGCAAAAAAGAAAATATTGATATGCAAATTTGTGGAAATATTAATAAATACTCGAATATCGGTATTGAGATCGGTTGCTTTTGATGGAAATGATGAAAATTTAAAATGAAATTTTAGGGATTATCAAACATTGGTTTGGACATATTTAAAGATGTGTAAGAAATATTAACGATATCTGTCTATTTTAGCTGAATTGAAGAGTTTCTCTGATATGAGGTGAAGTTTAGACTTCACCCCCTATTTCCATATCTTTTCTCTAATTATTTTGATATTTCCACAGAAATATCGACCGAAGAAATTTTAAACACTGTTTAGCACTACATGGAGCACGGACGTCATTGGTGGAATGGATTTGGACCATTTTGGTAATTTAATGTTTTATTAAAGAATGTAAACATTACTATTCGTAGTTAATAAATTTCCAATCGTTTGGTAAACAAAATACAGCTATTAACAAATGTTTTTATAGTATTTTAGTCCTGCTAAGCAACAAAGTTACGGTATAACAATCACCACGTACGATTTTCAACTCCAAATTTCAAGGCACTTGTTTGCAGCCTAGATTTTGTGTTGCAAATTCTCTCTCACACAATGAAGGATTTGCGATTCAATTAATGGACTCCTTTTCGTGTTATATTTGATATTTATATGTTTATAATATACCTTATATTGACATGATTTTCATTTATATATTTATTTGAGGCTAAATAGCTAAAATGGTCCATGAGATTTGCATAACTCATCACTTTGGTCCCTAACGTTTCAAATCAATCAAAGTGGCCCCTGAGATTGTCCACATTCATCATTTTGGTCATTCCGTTAAAAACTCCGTTAAGTGTCCCAGAGCTCTTGGCCGGAAGTTTGGGCAATTTTCAAAGCTTCGTAACTCAATCGTTTCTTAATCAAATTCGACCCATAATACATCAAAATGAAGATAGGAAAGTGTAGAATAAGATTATACCTATTTGGAAGCCCAGTGGTTGCTGGAGATAGCCGGAAAATAGCCTCAAAGTTGACTAGTCCAAGAGAAAACTGGAAAACTTGCCGAAAACTGGATAAACTTTAAACATTCATAACTTCTTCAATACTAAACGAAATCAAGTGATTCAGAAACTAAAATCATACTTATCGATGAGACTAAGAGAATGGTACCTATCAGAAAACGGCTCGAAAGTGGCCATGGACAGATGGCCACTTTCGAGCCGTTTTCCGCACGGCGAGTTAGCCATCTAAAAAGGTACCATTCTCTTTATCTCGTCGAGAAGTATGATTTTCATTTTTGAATCACTTGATTTTGTTCAGTATTGAAGAAGTTATGAATGTTAAAGTTTACCCAATTTCCGGCGAGTTTTCCTGTTTTCTCTCTGACCAGTCAACTTTGAGGCTAATTTCCAGCCATATCCGGCAACCATTGGGTTTCCAAATAGGTATAATCTTATTCTACACTTCCCTATCTTCATTTTGATATATTATGGGTCGAATTTGGTTAAGAAACGATTGAATTATGAAGCTTTGAAAATTGTCCAAACTTCCGGCCAAGAGTTCCGGGATACTTAATGGAGTTTTTAACGGAATGACCAAAATGATGGATGATCGACAATCTCAGGAACCACTTTGATTGATTTGAATTGGTAGGGACCAAAGTGATGAGTTATGCAAATCTCAGAGACTATTTTGGCTATTTACCCTTTATTTAACATTTTTCACATTCCATAGTAGTTGACGAGTCGGAATCATACAAATTAAACGAAAGGACAAAGTAAACTATTTCTACGTACGTATATACGTCGAAGGTTTTAGTCCATCAATCAACAAATATATAGTTGTCATATGATCAAGGCTTTAGTTTCCTTCAATTATATTTTCAGCCGTCTCATGTATCGTCTTCTCTTATACTTTTATTCATGTTATGACGTAGAATAATACAAGTGTCATGCATAAAGCATACAACAACAACAACAACAAAGCCTTTTCCCACTAAGTGGGGTCGGCTATATGAATCCTAGAACGCCATTGCGCTCGGTTTTGTGTCATGTCCTCCGTTAGATCCAAGTACTCTAAGTTTTTTCTTAGAGTCTCTTCCAAAGTTTTCCTAGGTCTTCCTCTACCCCTTTAGCCCTGAACCTCTGTCCCGTAGTCACATCTTCGAACCGGAGCGTCAGTCGGCCTTCTTTGCACATGTCCAAATCATCGGAGCCGATTTTCTCTTATATTTCCTACAATTTCGGCTACTCCTACTTTACCTCGGATATCCTCATTCCCAATCTTATCCTTTCTCGTGTGCCCACACATCCCACGAAGCATCCTCATCTCCGCTACACCCATTTTGTGTACGTGTTGATGCTTCACCGCCCAACATTCTGTGCCATACAACATCGCTGGCCTTATTGCCGTCCTATAAAATTTTCCCTTGAGCTTCAGTGGCCTACGACGATCACACAACACGCCGGATGCACTCTTACACTTCATCCATCCAGCTCGTATTCTATGGTTGAGATCTCCGTCTAATTCTCCGTGCTCTTGCAAGATAGATCCTAGGTAGCGAAAACGGTCGCTTTTTGTGATCTTCGCTAGATTGCTCCGGTCATTAGTGTGGATAAGTATATAAATGGATAGAGATAGGAAAGCAAACACAAGATGTACGTGGTTCACCCAGATTGGCTACGTCCACGGAATAGAAGAGTTCTCATTAATTGTGAAGGGTTTACACAAGTACATAGGTTCAAGCTCTCCTTTAGTGAGTACAAGTGAATGATTTAGTACAAATGACATTAGGAAATATTGTGGGAGAATGATCTCGTAATCACGAAACTTCTAAGTATCGGAGTATGTTGTCGTCTTGACTTGCCTTATCTGTCTCATAGGTAGATGTGGCATCTTCTCTGAAAGTACTCTTCCTCCATCCAAGGGTGGTATCTTTAACTGGTGGAGATGCACAAGGTAATGTATCAATTTCACTTGAAGCTTACTTGTAGTCTCAGGCTTGGTCAAGCGCGATACAAACCATGTAGTAGGAGTCCCCCAAGTCGCCGAGCTAGGGGGTCTGCTGAAAGAGGTGACAGACAAGGTAAGCAATCAGAGCTCCGACTGATTGTTCACCTTCTCCCCATCTTACAGCAGCATGAAGGATAAAGAGAAGAAAAATGAGAAGAGATGATATGAGATACTTTTGCTTTTGAAGAAGTAACTTTCCACAGGCTTATTCTTGAACTGAGCTGGAGGGTTTTCTGGTTTCCTCCAGAGTATAAGGCCGACTGAAGAATTTATGGGTCAAAACAAGTCCATCAAATCTAGAGTACGTTCCACCCTGCTGATATGGGATACTTTTTCTTTTGACAGAGTAATGGATGTATCGGCACGTGTGCTGTTACGCTTGTCTCCACATGCTTCCTTGTATCCTTCGCACTTGCCCTATGTGTTCCTCAAGCAGATGCGGAATCTTCCCTGGAAACATAAGATGTTGAAGATGAGTACTCGAGAGCAATGCCAGGTAAGTAATCAGGTAAGGGGTTCCAGGCAGTCAGTTCCTGGCTGGAAGCTTGATTCCAAGTGCTGACTGATTGCTCTCTTTCTCCTTGTCTTGCAGGTAAAAACAAGGCCAAAGGAAAAGACAGGGAAAAAGCATGATATGGGATACTCTTGCTTTTAACCCTGATGATATGAGATATTCTTGCTCTAGTATAGCTTGTTTGCAGAGGTATTATCGGGGGGAAAGAAAGCTGAATATTTCGAAAGGTTTCGTTGGGAGTGCCCTCTCAGATATGATGAAGGGTTGAGCATTTTTGCAGGTCTGCCTGTCCGTTGGGGATGGAGGTCGACATATATAGGAGTCTCCCTAACAACAAGTAGTAATGCTATTCCTTTACCCTGCTTGGTCATAGCACGGTAGTGGGAGCTGCCAGTTTCACATGTTTTTAACTCTGTCAGAGCACTTTGAAAAAGTGGTCTGTGGTATCTGGCTCTCGAGATTCGGAGAACGATGCCTCTTCGATTTTTGAGAAAGCAATCATGCTGGGGGTCTGGCTCTCGAGATTCGGAGAGCAGTGTCTCTTCGATTTTTGAGGAAGTAATCATGTTGGGAGTCTGGCTCTCGAGATTCGGAGGGCGGTGCCTCTTCGATTTTGGAGCAAGCAATCCTGTTGGGAATGTTGTCTCGAATGTGAGTAAAGGTTGGGCATGTTTGCTAGTCTACCTTGCCACGAAGCACAAAGGTTGACACACAGGGACTTTCCAATTATCCAGCAATGGTACTGTTCCTTTACCCTCTCTTCGCTTTTGAGAAAGTAGTCATGTTGGGAGTCTGGCTCTCGAGATTCGGAGGACGGTGCCTCTTCGATTTTGGAGCAAGCAATCTTGTTGGGAGTGTTTTCTCGAAAGTGAGTAAAGGTTGGGCATGTTTGCTAGTCTACCTTGCCACGAAGCACAGAGGTTGACACACAGGGACTTTCCAATTATCCAGCAGTGGTACTGTTCCTTTACCCTTGTGGGTAATAATATGGTAGCTAGACCTTCAAAATTTTATGTGTCTAAACTTTGTTAGTGCTATTTCTTTGCTATTCTTTTACCTTTCTTGGTCAGAGCGATGTAGTGGGAGCTGCAAGCTTCACGTGCTCAACTTTGGCAGAGAACTTTGGCAAAGTTATCTGTGGTACCCATGAGCTATTGTTGCGTGTGGGAAGTGGGTGATTGAACAGTAAGATTCATGTGCTTTCTACTTCACCAGAAGTCTTCGACAGAATGCCCATAATTTCTGCAAAGCTGAGTGTGCGTGTGACAGGTGCTGACAAGGCTAGAAAAGTAGGTGCCTCTTCGATTTCTGAGATCGGCCCTCGTGGTCTCTGAGCAGCCCAGCTTTTGAGAAAGCGAGCGCCTCTTCGATTGATTCGAAGAACGATGCCTCATCGATTTTTGAGAAAGCAATCATGCTAGGGGTCTGGCTCTCCAAGATTCGGGGAGCAGTGTCTCTTCGATTTTTGACAAAGTAATCACGTTGGGAGTCTGGCTCTCGAGATTCGGAGGGCGGTGCCTCTTCGATTTTGGAGCAAGCAATCTTGTTGGGAGTGTTTTCTCGAATGTGAGTAAAGGTTGGGCATGTTTGCTAGTCTACCTTGCCACGAAGCACAGAGGTTGACACACAGGGACTTTCCAATTATCCAGCAATGGTACTGTTCCTTTACCCTCTCTTCGATTTTTAAGAAAGTAGTCATGTTGGAAGTCTGGCTCTCGAGATTCGGAGGACGGTGCCTCTTCGATTTTGGAGCAAGCAATCTTATTGGGAGTGTTTTCTCGAATGTGAGTAAAGGTTGGGCATGTTTGCTAGTCTACCTTGCCACGAAGCACAGAGGTTGACACACAGGGACTTTCCAATTATCCAGCAGTGGTACTGTTCCTTTACCCTTGTGGGTAATAATATGGTAGCTAGACCTTCAAAATTTATGGGTCTAAACTTTGTTAGTGCTGGTTCTTTGCTATTCTTTTACCCTTCTTGGTCAGAGCGATGTAGTGGGAGCTGCAAGCTTCACGTGCTCAACTTTGGCAGAGAACTTTGGCAAAGTTATCTGTGGTACCCATGAGCTATTGTTGCGTGTGGGAAGTGGGTGATTGAACAGTAAGATTCATGTGTTTTCTACTTCCCCAGAAGTCTTCGACAGAATGCCCATAATTTCCGCAAAGCTGAGTGTGCGTGTGACGGGTGCTGACAAGGCTGGAAAAGTAGGTGCCTCTTCGATTTCTGAGATCGGCCCTCGTGGTCTCTAGGGAGCCCAGCTTTTGAGAAAGCGAGCGCCTCTTCGATTTCTGAGATCGGCCTTCGTGGTCTTTGAGCAGCCCAACTTTTGAGAAAGCAAACGCCTCTTCGATTTCTGAGATCAACCCTCGTGATCTCTAAGCAGCCCAGCTTTTGAGAAAGCAAACGCCTCTTCGATTTCTGAGCAGGCGCCTCTTCGATTTCTGAAGCTCCGTCGAGTGCAGATTTTTATAGAGGCTGGCATTAAGTTCCAAAGCACACTTGAATCTCCACCAGTAGAAGCTTCATTCTTGCACTTCTAAGATCTTGATTTGTCCGACCTCTTCTCTCTTCAACACCTTTGAAAATGTCTGGCCCCTCCGACCGTCGTTTTGACTTGAACCTTGTTGAAGAGGCAGCCCCGCCTTCTCTAGACAACATATGGCGCCCATCCTTCGTCTCCCCTACTGGTCCTCTTACTGTTGGGGATTCCGTGATGAAGAATGATATGACCGCTGCGGTGGTGGCCAGGAACCTTCTCACTCCCAAAGATAACAGACTACTTTCCAAACGGTCTGATGAGTTAGCTGTTAAGGATTCGCTGGCTCTCAGTGTTCAGTGTGCAGGTTCTGTGTCTAATATGGCCCAACGCCTATTTGCTCGAACCCGCCAAGTTGAATCATTGGCGGCTGAAGTGATGAGTCTCAAACAGGAGATTAGAGGGCTCAAGCATGAGAATAAACAGTTGCACCGGCTCGCACATGACTATGCTACAAACATGAAGAGGAAGCTTAACCAGATGAAGGAAACTGATGGTCAGGTTTTACTTGATCATCAGAGATTTGTGGGTTTGTTCCAAAGGCATTTATTGCCTTCGTCTTCTGGGGCTGTACCGCGTAATGAAGCTCCGAATGATCAACCTCTGATGCCTCCTCCTTCTAGGGTTCTGTCCAGTACTGAGGCTCCAAATGATCCCCCTCCGGTGCCTTCTCTTTCTGGGGCTCTACCGACTGCTGAGACTTCTCCTAAGCAACCTTTGTGAAGGCTCCGTCTTGTGTGTTTATTTTGACTCATGTATATGTACATATTTGTAGCTGATCGGGGATATCAATAAATAAGCTTTCCTTCATTTCAACGTATTGTGTTAAATACACCAAAGCCTTCTTCGCTAAGTTCTTTGAATTTTCTTTTGTTGAAGCTTGTATGTTGAAGCTTTCTGAGTGGAGCATGTAGGTTGGGGTAGTGTTCCCTTAATTTCCCGAGTGAGGAAAACTTCTCGGTTGGAGACTTGGAAAATCCAAGTCACTGAGTGGGATCGGCTATATGAATCTTAGAACGCCATTGTGCTCGATCCTGTGTCATGTCCTTCGTTAGATCCAAGTACTCTAAGTCTTTTCTTAGAGTCTCTTCCAAAGTTTTCCTAGGTCTTCCTCTACCCCTTCGGCCCTGAACCTCTGTCCCATAGTCGCATCTTCTAATCGGAGCGTCAGTAGGCCTTCTTTGCACATGTCCAAACCACCGTAACCGATTTTCTCTCATCTTTCCTTCAATTTCGGCTACTCCTACTTTACCCCGGATATCCTCATTCCTAATCTTATCCTTTCTCGTGTGCCCACACATCCAACGAAGCATCCTCATCTCCGCTACACCCATTTTGTGTACGTGTTGATGTTTCACCGCCCAACATTCTGTGCCATACAGCATCGCCGGCCTTATTGCCGTCCTATAAAATTTTCCCTTGAGCTTCAATGGCATACGGCGGTCACACAACACGCCGGATGCACTCTTCCACTTCATCTATCCAGCTTGTATTCTATGATTGAGATCTCCATCTAATTCTCCGTTCTTTTGCAAGATAGATCCTAGGTAACGAAAACGGTCGCTCTTTGGTATTTCTTGATCTCCGATCCTCACCCCTAACTCGTTTTGGCCTCCATTTGCACTGAACTTGCACTCCATATATTCTGTCTTTGATCGGCTTAGGCGAAGACCTTTAGATTCCAACACTTCTCTCCAAAAGTTAAGCTTTGCATTTACCCCTTCCTGAGTTTCATCTATCAACACTATATCGTCTGCGAAAAGCATACACCAAGGAATATTATCTTGAATATGTCCTGTTAACTCATCCATTACCAACGCAAAAAGGTAAGGACTTAAGGATGAGCCTTGATGTAATCCTACAGTTATGGGAAAGCTTTCGGTTTGTCCTTCATGAGTTCTTACGGCAGTCTTTGCTCCTTCATACATATCCTTTATAGCTTGGATATATGCTACTCGTACTCCTTTCTTCTCTAAAATCCTCCAAAGAATGTCTCTTGGGACCCTATCATACGCTTTTTCCAAATTTATAAAGACCATGTGTAAATCCTTTTTCCCATCTCTATATCTTTCCATCAATCTTCGTAAGAGATAGATTGCCTCCATGGTTGAGCGCCCTGGCATGAACCCGAATTGGTTGTCCGAAACCCGTGTCTCTTGCCTCAATCTATGCTCAATGACTCTCTCCCAGAGCTTCATTGTATGACTCATTAGCTTAATACCCCTATAGTTCATGCAATTTTGTACGTCGCCCTTATTCTTGTAGATAGGCACCAAAGTGCTCGTTCGCCACTCATTTGGCATCTTCTTCGTTTTCAAAATCCTATTGAAAAGGTCAGTGAGCCATGTTATACCTGTCTCTCCCAAAAGTTTCCACACTTCGATTGGTATATTGTCTGGGCCTATTGCTTTTTTATGCTTCATCTTCTTCAAAGCTGCAACCACTTCTTCCTTCCGGATTCGACGATAAAAAGAGTAGTTTCTACACTCTTCTGAGTTACTCAACTCCCCTAAAGAATCACTCATTTCATGTCCTTCATTGAAAAGATTATGAAAATAACCTCTCCATCTGTCTTTAACCGCGTTCTCTGTAGCAAGAACCTTTCCATCCTCATCCTTGATGCACCTCACTTGGTTTAGGTCCCTTGTCTTCTTTTCCCTTACTCTAGATAGTTTATAGATATCCAACTCTCCTTCTTTGGTATCTAGTCGTTTATACATATCGTCGTAAGCCGCTAACTTAGCTTCTCTGACAGCTTTTTTCGCCTCTTGCTTCGCTTTTCTATACCTTTCACCATTTTCATCGGTCCTCTCCTTGTATAAGGTTTTACAACATTCCTTCTTAGCCTTCACCTTTGTTTGTACCTTCTCATTCCACCACCAAGATTCCTTTTGGTGTGGGGCAAAGCCCTTGGACTCTCCTAATACCTCTTTTGCTACTTTTCGGATACAACTAGCCATGGAATCCCACATTTGGCTAGCTTCCCCCTCTCTATCCCACACACATTGGGTGATTACCTTCTCTTTGAAAATGACTTGTTTTTCTTCTTTTAGATTCCACCATCTAGTCCTTAGACACTTCCAAGTCTTGTTCTTTTGTCTTACTCTTTTGATATGTACATCCATCACCAACAAGCGATGTTGATTAGCCACGCTCTCTCCTGGTATAACTTTGCAATCCTTACAAGTTATACGATCCCCTTTCCTCATTAGAAGAAAATCTATTTGTGTTTTTGACGACCCACTCTTGTAGGTGATCACATGTTCTTCTCTCTTCTTAAAGAAGGTGTTGGCTAAGAAGAGATCATATGCCATTGCAAAATCCAAGATAGTTTCCCCATCCTCGTTTCTCTCCCCAAAACCATGGCCACCATGAAAACCTCCATAGTTGCCTGTCTCCCTGCCCACGTGTCCATTTAAATCTCCTCCTATAAATAACTTCTCCGTCTGAGCAATTCCTTGCACCAAGTCTCCAAGATCTTCCCAAAATTTCTCCTTCGAACTCGTATCCAACCCTACTTGAGGTGCGTACGCACTAATCACATTGATAAGTTCTTGTCCTATTACAATCTTGATTGCCATGATTCTATCTCCTACCCTCTTGACATCTACAACATCTTGTACCAAGGTCTTGTCCACGATGATGCCAACACCGTTTCTCGTTCTATTTGTGCCCGAATACCAAAGTTTAAACCCTGAGTTTTCTAAATCCTTTGCCTTACTACCAACCCACTTAGTTTCTTGTAGGCACATAATATTTATCCTTCTCCTCACCATAACTTCCACTACTTCCATAGATTTTCCCGTTAAGGTTCCTATATTCCACGTTCCTAAACGCATTTTGCTCTCTTGAACTCTACCCTTCTGTCCTAGCTTCTTCACTCTCCCCCGTCTAATAGGATCAAAGTACTTCTTTTGTGTGTCCCGGGTAAAGTTGATAGAAGCATATGCTCCCAAACAACTTTGAGTGGAGTCGTTCGAAAAGAAGTTTCTATGGCCCCCTTGCTCATTTAACACTGCATCCGGGTGCCGATGGAGATACAGCGACCCTTGCTCACTTATCACTGTGCTCAGGTCACACAGCGCGCCACTTACGGGTGACGCCCTAGCTTTAGCGCGATTTTGTTCTGGATTCATTTTCATAAGGATTCGACGTGATCATGGAGTGCCGGCTGTCGACTACCTGACGCCCTCCCCCTCCTCCTTTATCCGGGCTTGGGACCGGCCATGTAAGACATAGGCGGAGTTGTCATGCATAAAGCATAAAATAAAAATTATAAAAGTGTCATAAGATAGTTATTATGTTTGTTGGAGTAGTGGTTGTTATGTAAAAGATACATGATAACCAAAGACTATGATTAATCTGAGCCTGAAGGGTGATTCTCCACTCTAACCAGCTCTAAAAGACACTAGGCGCTAGTCGGGCGGCAAGCTGGGGTCTAGCACTTAGGTGGACTAGGCGGATTTAAGTAAATTTATTATATTTCGTGTAAATAAGTGTCTGTTTATACTTAAAATATACATAATTTCATTATAAACTACAAAATAAAATGACATATATATTAGGAAGTATTGGAACATAAAAAAAACATGGGGACTATGTATATAATGTGTATTTATTTAAGTATTCAACAAGTCTTTTACAATTTATTGAAAAAAATAAAATACAAAATGAAAGTTATCTATTTTTTATCTAAGTGAGTCGCAACTTAGGCAGGTGCCTAGGCGGTCGAAGCGGGCGCCTAAGTAGGTCTAGGCACCCATTCTTAATTTTCAAACGTCTAAGCATTAATTGTGGCGGTGGCCAACCGTGTAGTGCCTAGGCGGCGCTAGGCGGGGATTTTTAGAACAATAAACCAAGTTGTAGATCAAAAGGCAAAAACTTGATGAGAAAAGATGGTTGTTTGGTCAAAGCGCTCTTGCCCATGGCAGCGCAATATATATATATAGGAACTTTAACGAAAAGCACCCGGTACTATTTACTTTAACGAAAAACCACATTTTTACACTAAAAAGTCAATCATGACACTATTTACTTTACCCTTTATTTTGTCCTTATCATTAAAACTCAAAGTTTTCAAGTCATTTTCATTAGTTTTTCATATATATTATTATATTTCTGAACAAAATTAAGAGATTATGTAGCGTCTAAATGGGAGAATGATATATATATACACACGTATACGCATGTATATATATCACACACGTATATGCATGAAAAAAATATCATTTGTAATGACCTACAAGTGTGATGGTACGAATAAGAGAATAATTATCACACAAATTATGATAAATTGCTCTTTAAGTAATTAGGTCATTATATGTACATTGACACTACTCTTCTTTTCGATGAACAAATTTGACGACTCTCTAGCATATAATATGTAGTTTTTTGGTGAACAAATTTGGTGATTCACTAATATTACTGTGAAATTACCCCATCACAGTAAAATTTCATCTCTGTAATCCTTTTACTGATCAAAAGACGAAGGAGATTTGTAAATTACACGGATCTTGCCACAAAGATACCTTATAAAATTTGAAATTCAGAAAATATTTGTTGGATGTGTATTGGCCAAAAAGTTGACTACGACTATTAGATCATCTCCAATTTCTGGGTCAAAACCTAACCTTTTTAACCCAAAAAATTTAGGTTTAACCCAGAAATGTTTTATATCTGTAGCGGTATGTCTTTGCTTCTCCTCTCTAGCAATTTGCATTAGAGCTGGCAAGTAAAGTTAACCTTATAAACTTGTAAGCATGAATGCTAAGCCCTGCAATTAAACTGGTCCAAAAAGAAAAAAAAAATATATATATATATACACTACGGTCTTTGAACAAAATAATGTGCCTGTGCTAGAACTTATTGCCTATATGAAATTACAAACCATGAGCTAGAAGCCTTTGCTTAGAGATAGGGAAACACGAAAGTGGCAAAATTATATGCCTATAAAAAGTAATTTTCTTTCTTGCCAACCTTTCTCCATTAACCCCACTAACAAAAAGAGGGTCTTACAACAATACAAAGCATGCATCCTCATTCACATATGAATCCTAACTACATTAATTTGTTTGTGCAATATCAAAGTTCCACACCCATTAACCTAAATTTTTGGATGTTTATGCACATGTGTGGATGAAAATTGTTCTAAAGATTTGAACTGATCTAACTGAAATTAAAAAGCCATTAATAGGAAAGGGTAATGTTTTTTTATCATTGTTTTGTCTTAAGAAATTTGTGTGTGTACTCGTAACATTGTCACATAATGATGTTACTATATACCCGATATAATTAATATGTCTTATTTTTAAAGTATATTAAGGAAAAATTATAAGATGTATTATAATATGAATATATTAGTTAATTTTAAGGTATTCTCATAAATAGAGGTTGGCCCACCTTGAGATAGTGGTCAATAGCCCCTCCTCCTTTTAGGGCCACTCACCCCTAACGTTCATAAATCCTCCATAAAAGAGGTGGGTTCTAGCCTTTCAACATTTGAGATTCTCTTGAAAAGTTGTCCTTCAACTGCTTGACGAATTGTCACTATGAGTATTGGACAAGAAAGTCGCTAGTCTCATGCCTTTGTGTGCGTTAATGTTGCCATCTACGACAAACTCACTTGGCATATTGACATATGTGGACAAGCTTCCTTAAAATCTATCGGCATTAGTCAATCTGCTAGCTAAGAAGCTATCGACATTTGTTGGCAGGTGCACAACATGACTTGGCTAAGGACTCGATGAAATGTCTCACTAAGACAATTTGCATGTTATTTTCGTCTAAATATTTTGCGCACTATTGCACTGTCACGTGGTTACTATTCCACTCAAATTATAACATTTTTTTTTATTGATACCATAGAATTGGATTTGGTTTAAATCATCCAATGTGCTAGTTATTTGGTATCAAACTTACCATTAAAATAAAAACTTAAACCTAATATTATTACTTACAAGTGTTCAAGTATGTTACATATATGAATATGTTTGTAATTTTGGGTGGGGTTGGTGTATATACTGTTAACCTATATTGATTGAAGATCTTTGATGTATGTAATGAAGAACAATTTCTAGAGAGAGAGAGAAAAAAAAAAGAGAGAATAGGGAAGAGAGAAGAGAGAAATGTATATTCTTTTCTTAATAACCAAGTAATACAAGGTACAATACTATTTATACACAAGAATCTTAACTACCTAACTAACATAACTCCTAATCTTATGACAAGTGTAACAATCCTACACTCACTAACTCATACTTTAACATCCCCCATCAATCTCTTGCTTTGATAAGCTAAGCATGAGATTGTTACAATGAGTTTGAAATAAAGGATCATTCAACCCTTTTATCAATATATCTGCAAACTGTTCTCTGGAGGAAACAAACTGCACAAAAAGCTACTGTTTTGCCACTCTTTCCCTAACAAAATACACATCAATTTCAATATGCTTTGTCTTTTGATGTTGAACTGGATTAAATGAGAGAGTAATGGCAAACAGATTATCACAAAACAATACTGGAGCTTTAGAAATGGGGGCATGCATAAATACAAGTAATTGTTTGATCCAACCGAGTTCAGCAGAAGTAGTAGACAAGACACGATATTCAGCTTCAGTGGAGGACCTGGAAACAGTTTGTTGTTTCTTAAAAGACCAAGACACGAGATTTGGTCCAAGAAATACAACTAATCCAGTAGTGGATCTTCGATCATTTGGGTCTCCTGCCCAATCAGCATCACTAAATGTTGTTAAATTCAAGGCTCCTCAATTATAACTAATTCCCAAGTGCGTTGTTCCCTTTCAGTACCTGAGGATTCTCTTCACAGCCATGAAATGGGCAACCATTGGAGTTTGCATAAATTGGCAGACCTGATGCATAGAAAATGCAATATTAGGCCTGGTGAAAGTCAGATGCTGCAACGCTCCTACAATGCTTTTGTACAAAATGGGGTTTCCATAAGGCTGACCATCATTTTTAAGCAATCTGGTATAGGGTAGGAAGGGGGTATCATAAGGTCTGGTCTCATTCATTTCTGTTTTGACTAATAAATTATGTACATATTTAGTCTGCGACAAAAATAACCCAATTTTGGTATTGGAAATTTGTATTCCCAGAAAATAATGTAAGGCCCCTAAGTCTTTGATCTCAAACTCAATTGTGAGAGATTGAATAACCTCTTGAATAGCATTGGATGCATTGCCAGTAATAATGATGTCATCAACATACAACAATAAAATGACAATCTCATAATCCACTTGTTTCACAAATAAGGAAGAATAAGAGTTTGTATTCTTGAACCCCATTATAGGTATAAATGCAGTAAACCTTTCATTCCAAACTCTGAGAGCTTGTTTTAAACCATATAAGGATTTATGAAGTTTGCTGACCAAAGTTGGATGATTGGGATCCACAAATCCAAGAGGTTGAGCCATGTACATTTTTTCTTGGAGAATGCCATGTAGAAATCCATTCTTTACATTTAACTGCCTTAATTTCCAACCAAAATTTGTTGCAAGGGCTAATACAATCCTCATTGCAGTTGGCTTAACTATAGGACTAAAAGTTTCTCCGTAATCTTGGCCTGGTTCTTAACTGAATCCTTTAGCCACTAATCTAACTTTGTGTCCAGCAATGGACCTATTTGCATGCTTTTGTATCTTAAATATCCACTTATACCCAACCAAATTCTTGTTTGCAGGCAATGACACCAAACTTCATGTACCTGAAAGTGAAGAGCATCAACTTCTTCTTTCATAGTTGTCAACCAAACATGAACTTTTAAAGCAATCTTGTAAGTAGCTGGCTCTATCAGAGACAAATCAACACCACCAGACTCTTGGAGAGTGGTAAAAAATGCCTTCTTTTTCACAATTCAACTTTTACTTTTGGTTTGCATTGGATGCAAATTCATAAGGGGAATCTCCAGAACTACTTGCAAAGTTTCAGGTTGAAATAAAGAAACCTGATGCAAATTATCAGTTGATGTTGCTTCAGCATTGGACTTAGGTACCACATGGATTGATGAAGAAGATTCAAATGTACCAGTAATGGATAGATGTGAGTTGTAAACAAATAGAGATAGTGGGGATGACATGGGTGATATATGTGGTGTTGAAGAACATGAATCAAGTGAATTACTAAATGTAGTAGATGTATCAGAAGGAGAGGCATCATAAGATGCAGATAAGATAACAATATTATATTTGTGACAATAGGTAAAGAAGATGATATACTTGACATCAAATGAGATGTATGTGGTGGCTTAGAGTGCATCAATAAGTCTATATATGGATAATCATGTTCATTAAATACAAAATGCCTAGAGATCTAGGTTCTCTTCTCAGAGACATCATAACAAATGTACCCTTTATACTAAGATGCATATCTTAAGCAGACACACTTAATGGTTTTTTGTTGAAGTTTGTTGCTGATATATGGTTTTACCAAGGGATAGCAGGCACAACCAAATATTCTTAGATGAGAAAAATTGTTGGAACATCTCCAAATAGAACTTCAAAGGGAGATCTATCATGTAAAACTAGTGTGGGCATTTTATTAATCAAGTAAGATGCAGTTTGGACAACATAGGACCAGAAAGAATATGGTAACTTGGCATTCTGCAATAAGGTGATAGTTGTTTTTATAAGGTGTCTATGTTTTCTCTCAGCCAATACATTTTGTTCAAGAGTATATGGATATGACTTCTGATGAATGATACCTTTATCTTTAAGAAATGATTGAAACTGTTTGCTAACATACTCCCTCCCATCACTTTGTAAAATCTGAATAAAGTTTGAGAACTGAGTTTGAACATATTTGTAAAAAGAAACAAACACAGAACACAAGTCACTTTTATTGATTAATGGAAAAATCCAACAATGCCTTGTACATTCACCAACAAAGATCACATAGTTCCTATATCCATCTACTGAAATACAAGGAAAAGGGCCCCAAAGGTCACTATGTATAGTTTGGAAGGGTTGTACAGACTTATTGACACTGTGGTGAAAGGGAAGTTTACAAAAGTTGCCTTGTAGACAACTGTGACACATGACAAGTGAAGAAACCTGTTTACATTGTAATGAGCTTTATGTAACATCAATGCAACAATCTTATTTGTAGGGTGTCCTAATCTATGATGCCAAGTAGAAGATAGTACTAGCTGACCAAGATATGTGACAATAAATTTTGTGTCAATTTTGGAACATAGAGCACTGAATTTAAGTTTATTGGTTTCACTCTTTATTAATAACAGATTTACCAACATGTGATACTAATAAACCTTCACCATTGCCAGTTTGAATGGTTTCATTAGTTGGATAAGGAGTTGCCAAAGACATGTTAGACATATATGCAATCATGTGATTTGTTGCACCAGAATCAGTGAGACATACTTGAGCTAGATTATGAGATGTGGATGCATAAGTTGGTTGAACTGCAGTATGCATAACTTGTATAGAAGATTGCTGAGACTGATAGTGCTGAAATGTAAAGTGTCCAAATGACTGAGAAAACATCTGAGGATAATTCTAATGGAAACCAGCACCAATAAAATTTGGACCTTTGTCATTATAGAAACAGTACCATGTGGTATGATTTGTTTTTCCATAGATGTGACATTTTGATCTCTCATGGGGCTTAAAACCATAAAATGGAGCAATATAACCTTCACCGTTGCACAGTTAACAGGTAGGAATAAGAGGTGCAGATGGTGAATAGTAGTATGAAGTTGGGGATTGACCAAGAACACCTGGAGTTGGTGTAGGCAACACATGAGTTTGTGTATAAAACTGTTGTCTTGGATTAAATGATCTGTGACCTTGATTGAATTTTCCCTTGTCGTTGTTTCTATTAAAAGACTTGTTGATGCAAAAAATCAGTGAGGACTTTGTTACAAAAGAAAGTGTTAAGTTTATGACCTTCACTAGATTGCTCCGGTCACTAGTGTGGATAAGTATGTAAATGGATAGAGACAGGGAAGCAAATACAAGATGTACGTGGTTCACCCAGATTGGCTACGTCTATGGAGTAAAGGAGTTCTCATTAATTGTGAAGGGTTTACACAAATACATAGGTTCAAGCTCTCCTTTTGTGAGTACTAGTGAATGATTTAGTACAAGTGACATTTCGGAAATATTGTGAGAGAATGATCTCTATTTATAGAAGAGAGTTTCTAGTTTCATTCTAACATTGACACATGTCATGTTGTGATTGGCTTATGATGTTGACACGTGTCGCGCTATGATTGGCATCTGATGTCGACAAGTGTCGCGCTGTGATTGACCTCCTGGTTGGAGGGAAACTCTTCTGGGTCCTTGATGGTATAACGTTAACCGGTGCTCAGTAGTTTCAGGATTGATCAAGTATGGTACAAACAGTGCTCCCCTAACTTCCCGAGTGAGAGAAGCTCCTCGATTGAGGACTTGCAAGATCCAAGTCATTGAGTAATCACGAAACTTCTAAGTACCGAAGTGTGGTATCATTTTCACTTGCCTTATCTGTCTCATATATAGATGTGGCATCTTCTTTGGAAGTACTTTTCCTCCATCCAGGGTTGGTATCTTTAACCGATGAAGATGCACAAGGTAATGTATCAATTTCACTTGAAGCTTACTTGTAGTTTCGGGCTTGGTCAAGTGCGATACAAACCCTATAGTAGGAGTCCCCCAAGTCGCCGAGCTAGGAGATTTGCCGAATGAGGTAACAGACAAGGTAAGCAATTAGACTTCCAAGCAAGCAACCTGGATCGGAGGTTCAACTTCAGCTTCTGGTTGATTGTTCTCCTTCTCCTTGTGTCGTAAACATCAACAAGGATAAGAAGAAGCAAATGGAGAAAAGATGATATGAAATACTTTTGCTTTTGAAGAAGTAACTTTCCACAGGCTTATTTCTTGAACAAGGTTTGAGGGTTTTCTGGTTTCTTCCAGAGTATAAAGCCGACTCAAGAATTTGAGGGTCAAAATAAGTCCATCAAATCTAAAGTACGTTCGACCCTAATGATATGTGATACTTTTGTTGTTGACAAAGTATTGGATGTATCGGCACGTGTTCTATTACGCTTGTCTCCACATGCTTCCTTGTATCCTTCTCACTTGCCATATTTGTTCCTCAGACAGATGTGTTATCTTTTCTGGAAACATAAGATGTTGAAGATGAGTACTCAAGAGCAATGCCAGGTAAGTAATCAGGCAAGGGGTTGCAGGCAGTCAGTTCCTGACTGGAAGCTTGATTCTAAGTGCTGACTGATTGCTCTCTTTCTTCTTGTCTTGCAGGTAAGAACAAGGCCAAAGGAAAAGATAGGGAAACAGCATGATATGGGATACTCTTGCTTTTAACCCTGATGATATGAGATACTCTTGCTCTGGTGTGGCTTGTTTGCAGATGTATTATCGGGAGGAAAAGAAGCTGAGTATTTCGAGAGACTTTTCTGAGAGTGCCCTCTCGGATGTGAAGAAAAGTTGAGCATTTTCTTTTATTTGCAGGTCTGCCTGGCTGTGAAGGATGAAGGTCGACATATATAGGAGTCTCCCTAACAACAAGTAGTAGTGCTATTCCTTTACCCTTTTTGGTCATAGCAATGTAGTGGGAGCTGCAAGCTTCACGTGTTTTAACTTTGTTAGAGCACTTTGAAAAAGTGATCTGTGGTATTTGGAAGCTGATGTTGCGTGTGAAGATTACAGACAAGCTTTATCCAAGAAAATCTGGCTCTCGAAGTTCGGAGAGCGGTGCCTCTTCTGTTTTCGAACAAGCAATCTTGTCGGGGATCTGGCTCTCGAGATTTAGAGAACGGTGCCTCTTTGATTTTTGAGAAAGAAATCCTGTTGGGAGTCTGACTCTTGAGATTTAGAGAGCAGTGTCTCTTCAATTTTTGAGAAAGTAATCCTGTTAAGAGTCTGGCTCTCGAGATTCAGAGGGAGGTGCCTCTTTGATTTTTGAGCACGTAATCCTGTTGGGAGTCTGGCTCTCGAGATTTGGAGAGTGGTGCCTCTTTGATTTTTGAGAAAGCAATCTTGTTGGGAGTCCGACTCTTGAGATTCGGAAAGCAGTGTCTCTTCGATTTTTGAGAAAGTAATCATGTTGGGAATCTGGCTATTGAGATTCGGAGAACGGTGCCTATTCAATTTTTGAGCAAGCAATCTTGTTGGGAGTGTTTTCTCGAATGTGAGTAAAGGTTGAAGATTTTTGCCAGTCTGCCTTGCCACGGAGCACGGAGCACGGAGGTTGACACACATTGACACTTTCTAGTTATGAAGCAGTGGTGCTGTTCCTTTACCCTTGTGGGTAATAGTAGGGTAACTGGACCTTCAAAATTTATGTGTCTAACCTTTGTTAGAGATCGTTGGCAAAGTTATCTGTGGTACCCGAGGAGCTGATGTTGCGTGTGGAAAGTGGTGCCTCTTCGGAATCCGGAGAGTGGTGCCTCTTCGATTTTTGAACCAACGGCCCTGTTGCCCTTTCTTTTATAAGATCACCAATTATGTGCAAGAGGTACATTCAGAGAGTTATTGCTTGTAGGAATTTTCCCCTTACTTCAGAGATTTATTGCACCTCATTTCTCCTTCATCATTTCTGAGAATGTCTGGCCCATCCGACCGACGTTTTGACTTGAACTTTGGTGAACAGACAACCATGCCTTCTCAAGACAACATATGGCGCCCATCCTTTTTATCCCCTATTGGTCTTCTTACCGTTGAGGACTCTGTGATGAAGAATGATATGACCGCTGCGGTAGTGGCCAAGAACCTTCTGACTACTAAAGATAACAGACTACTTTCCAAACGGTCTGATGAGTTAGCTGTTAAGGATTCTCTGGCTCTTAGTGTTCAGTATGCAGGTTTTGTGTCTAATATGGCCTAACGCTTATTTGCTCAAACCCGCCAAGTTGAATCATTGGCAGCTGAAGTGATAAGTCTCAAACAGGAGATCAGAGGGCTCAAGCATGAGAATAAACAGTTGCACAGGCTCGCACATAACTATGCTACAAACATGAAGAGGAAGCTCGACCAGCTGCAGGAATCTGATGGTCAGATTTTACTTGATCATCAGAGGTTTTTGGGTTTGTTCCAAAGGCATTTATTGCCTTCGTCTTATGGGGTTGTACTGCGTAATGAAGCTCCAAATGATCAACCTTCGGTGCCTCATTCTTCTGGGGTTCTGCCTAGTACTGAGGATCCGAATAATCACCCTCTAGTGCTTCTTCTTTCTAGAGCTCTGCCGACTGCTGAGACTTTTCCTGAGCAACCTTTGTGAAGGCTCCATCTTGTTTGTTTATTTTGATTCATGTATATGTACATATTTGTAACTTATCAGAGATATCAATAAACAAGTTTTGCTTCATTTCAACATATTGTGTTAAATACACCAAGGCATTCTTCACTAGGTTCTTTGAATTTTTCCTTTTGTTGAAGCTTGTATGTTGAAGCTTTGTGACTGAAGCATGTAGGTTGAGGTAGTGCTCCCTTAATTTCCCGAGAGAGGAAAACTTCTCGTTTAGAGACTTGAAAAATCCAAGTCATTGAGTGGTCGTGAGACTTCCGAGTATCAAGGTGCAGTAGCATATGGTAGGAGTCCCCCAAGTCTCCGGTCGAGGGAGTTGACGAGTGAGGCATTTCCTTTCTAAGTGGTAGCCTAAAACTCCATCTTCATATATATTTTTTATGACAGTTGTTAGGCCTTAAGAAGAGGAGGCCTAGGCAATTTTTTTTTTCAATTTTTTTTTTCGAATTTTTGAATTTTTCGAATTTCTGAATATATATATATATATATATATATATATATATATTAAAGCTTTGGTGTTGAAGCTTTGTAGGTGAAGCTTTGAGGTTGAAGCTTTGTTGGGTACCATGAATTGATTTTGCTTCACACTATCTTGATCAAGCTTTTATGGGTGAAGCTTTTGTGGGTGAAGCTTTTGTGGTGGGGGAAGCTTTGTGGTGGGGAAGCTTTTGTGGGTGAAACTTTTGTGGGTGATGCTTTTGTGGTGGGGAAAGCTTTGTGGTGGTGAAGCTTTTGTGGGTGAAGCTTTTGTGGTGGGGGAAGCTTTGTGGTGGGGAAGCTTTTGTGGGTGAAACTTTTGTGGGTGATGCTTTTGTGGTGGGGGAAGCTTTGTGGTGGTGAAGCTTTTGTGGGTGAAGCTTTGTGGTGGTGAAGCTTTTGTGGGTGAAGCTTTTGTGGTGGGTGAAGCTTTTATGGGTGAAGCTTTTGTAGTGGGTGAAGCTTTTGTGGGTGAAGCTTTTGTAGATGAAGCTATTGTGGGTGAAACTTTTATAGGTGAAGTTTTGGAGTTGAAGCTTTGTAGGTGAAGCTTTGGAGTTAAAGCTTTTGTTGGGTACCATGAATTGATTTTGCTTCACATTATCTTGATCAAGATAGTGTGAAGCTTTTGAGAATTTGTAGTTGTCCTCCATTGATGAAGCTTTTGTTGGTGAAACTTTTGTGGTGAAGCTTTGTTGGGTACCACAAATTGATTTTGCTTCACACTATCTTGATCAATATAGTGTGAAGCTTTTGAGAATTTGAAGTTGTCCTCCATTGATGAAGCTTTGTTGAATTTCCTAATTTTTTTTTTTGGGAAACTAGAAATTTGAAAATGTGGGAGAGACAACATATACAAATTTTTCTTCCACACTATTGAGCAAGATATTGTGATGCAAGTCTCACCTTGTAGTAGTCGAAGGTTTGGATGAACCATATAAATTGAATTTGCTTCGCACAGTCTTGAATTTGCTTCGAAGGTTTGAGAATTGTAGTTGCCATCCATTGATGAAGCTTTTGTTGGCACTATAAATTGGTTTTGCTTCACACTTTCTTGATCAAAAGTGTGTGAAGCTTTTGAGAATTGTGGTTGAAATCCTTTGATGAAGCTTTTATTGGCACCATAAATTGGTTTTGCTTCACACTGTCTTGATCAAGAGTGTGTGAAGCTTTTGAGAATTGTGGTTGCCCTCCATTGATGAAGCTCTTGTTGGCACCATAAATTGGTTTGCTTCACACTGTCTTGATCAAGAGTGTGTGAAGCTTTTGAGAATTATGGTTGCCCTCCATTGATGAAGCTCTTATTGGCACCATAAATTGGTTTTGCTTCACAATGTCTTGATGAAGAGTGTGTGAAGCTTTTGAGAATTGTGGTTAAACTCCTTTGATGAAGCTTTTGTTGGCACCATAAATTGGTTTTGCTTCAAACTGTCTTGGTCAAGAGTGTGTGAAGCTTTTGAGATTGTGGTTGCCCCCCATTGATGAAGTTCTTGTTGGCACCATAAATTGGTTTTGCTTCACACTGTCTTGATCAAGAGTGTGTGAAGCTTTCTACGAGTTGTAGTATTTGCATTGTTACAGAGGGGAAATGTCTGAAGCAGATGTAAGAGGGCTGAATTGCTTAATCTTTGTATGCCATGCACTGAAGTTGTTGTTGGCTTGCAATAAGACTTTGTTGGTGACTATAACTCTTGTTGGGCATAAGTGCTCCCCTAGTTGAGTTGTCAAGCTTGAGGGTTTTTGATTATTTGTGAATGCTAGGAGTTCACATGTACAAGTTGTACCACTCGTCTTTTGGTAGGTGGAATGAATGGTGAGTTGTTTTCATCACGTAGTTGGTGGTACGAAGATGAGTTGCTTCTTCACCTGGTTGGTGGCATGAGTGGCAAGTTGCCAAATGATATTAGAGTACAGGTTGTACATTTCATCACCTGGTTGGTGGCATGAAGGAGAGTACGAGTTATACATTTTATCACCTGGTTGGTGGCATGAATATGAGTTCCTTCTTCACCTAGTTGGTGGCATGAGTGGCAAGTTGCCAAATGATATTAGAGTACGGGTTGTACATTTCATCACCTAGTTGGTGGCATGAAAGAGAGTACGGGTTGTACATTTCATCACCTGGTTGGTGGCATGAAGATGAGTTCCTTCTTCACCTGGTTGGTGGTATGAGTGGCAAGTTGCCAAATGATATTGGAGTACGGGTTGTACATTTCATCACCAGGTTGGTGGCACGAAGATGAGTTCCTTCTTCACCTGGTTGGTGGCATGAGTGGCAAGTTGCCAAATGATATTAGAGTACGGGTTGTACATTTCATCACATGGTTGGTGGCTTGAAGAAGAGTACGGGTTGTACATTTCATCACCTGGTTCGTGGCATGAAGATGAGTTCCTTCTTCACCTGGTTGGTGGCATGAGTGGCAAGTTACCAAATGATATTAGAGTACATGTTGTACATTTCATCACCTGGTTGGTGGCACGAAGATGAGTTCATTCTTCACCTGGTTGGTGGCATGAGTGGCAAGTTGCCAAATGATATTAGAGTACGGGTTGTACATTTTATCACCTGGTTGGTGGCATGAAGGAGAGTACGAGTTGTACATTTCATCACCTGGTTGGTGGCATGAAGATGAGTTCCTTCTTTACCTGGTTGGTGGCATGAGTGGTAAGTTGCCAAATGATATTATAGTACGAGTTGTACATTTCATCACCTGGTTAGTGGCATGAAGGAGAGTACGGTTTGTACATTTATCACCTGGTTGGTGGCATGAAGATGAGTTCCTTCTTCACATTTCATCACCTGGTTGGTGAGAATAAGGGCAAGGTGTCGAGGCACATTGTAGCAAGTGTCGAAGACACAAAGTATGTTGAACCCTTTCGAAGCAGAGTTGGCTTATGTATGGATGTGTTGGAATGTATGATGTTTATGTATGAATGTGTTGGAATGTATAATGTTTATGTATGAATGTGTTGGAATGTATGATGTTTATGTTGATTGATATGAGTGATGCTTATGAATATTTTGCTATGCCTGAAGGGATCCATGCTTTTGATATGTGAACCATGTTGGTTGTAAGACTTAGTATCACATACTTTGTGTCAAAGTATGCATGTTGAAGCTCTGAGTTGGAGTATAAAGGTAGGTCAGCGTAGACCAAGTGTTCCAGTGCTAGGAACGCAAAAGACTCAGAAGAAGTTGTCTGAATTCCTTCTTCTTTAAATATTTGCCGAATGGCTTGTGTGACAAAAGATCTTAAGCAGTTGAGGGTCAAAACATTTGTAATGTGTATGGCTTTTTATGATAACATTTCCTTCAGTACCTAGTCTTCCACTTTAAAAGAGTGAGGCTTGGCCCCATAGTCATAATAGTATATGGTACGTTCACCCCTGGTTGTCTTGATACGAACTTTTATCCCTCTTATTGTAATGGGCTTGTTGAGAGTAAAAATCCTTCCTCTTACCAAGAGACAGATACGTTTGGTGACTTAACAAGTATCTAAATAAGGCAGAAGATGATGCAATGGGTGTCTGAATGGCCAAGATCTCCTCACTTGGTAGAACTTGACTTCCGCTTCCCATTTGTTGATAGGGGTTAACCATATGAGGGTTCCCTTGGTATGTCCTTGCTTCGGTGGAGGCGTGGTTATAATTATGTGCCATCACCTCAGAGTAAGTCTTCTAAGTGTTGGCATTGATCATGTACTTGAAGAAACAATCACGTAGGCCTGCCGTGAAGGCCTTGAGGGCGGTCTTGTCATCTGCCTTCTAGAGAATACTCATGGCTGAAGCGACCGGCATACTATCGTAGTGACTCGTCCGACTTCTAGCGAATAGTGTACAAGTCATCTGTAGAATGCAAGCGATTGGTCTAAAAGATGTGTTGAGAAACAAACCATTTCCTCAGTTCCTCAAATGAGTCTACTGTCTCAGGTGGAAGACAGCAATACTAGTTTAGAGCTCCGCCAGAAATGATGGAGGGGAAGAGAAGACATCGCTCTTCGTCGGTGTGCATCTCATATGCCATGGTGGACTCAAAGAGGTTAAGATGTTCAATTGGGTCCTCACTTCCAGTTTATAGTTGTAAACCAAGCTTTTGTTTTGTCTTTGCTTGAAGGGGGTGTCAATGATCCTTCTTGTGAGAGGGCCAGGCCTGGGTTGGTTCCAGTAAGGTATCTCGGCCTGACGTTCGGCCTTCAACTTGTTTACTTCCTCAAAGAGCTGTAGGATAAGGGGGTCTTGAGTGGAGTCATGTAACACTGGAATTTTCTTTCGTAAGTCTCCATCGCCTCTTGGAAGTAGGAAAGTTTGAGCAAGGGCGTGTGGTTTTTTCTTGGACTCGCCGTACTGACTTCTAGGGCGAGTCTGTCGGAATACCTCAGAGTCCCCCGTACCTTCATGTTCATCTGTGAACTGTCGTTCCTTCCCTAGATTGACAGTTGGCCTAGGTCGTGGGATGAGACCGAGTCTTTCAGAAACCCTTGGGTCATTGATCTTCGAGCATCTGTGGAAGGGATTCTCTTGATGTTGCTTTCAGAAGTATCGGTAGTCATGATAAACGACTTTCTATCCTTCCAACCCTTCTGCAATGAGGTGTCTTCCTCCACTTCTTCTACTTCAGGTCGAAGCATTTACGTTAAGAGAAGTCTCATGTTGATCAATGTTTTGATGATTAGCTCGCTCCTCATCAGGGATACCCATGTCGAAGGGAGGTGACCCTCCATGTTGTGGGGCACCCAGATGATGGTTGATGTCCACAGGGGCAACGAGCCCGCATGTTTGAGTACACCTAGTTTCGTGAAGCGTTTCAAAGAGCTTCTCATACTGCTCCTGGAGGACCTCATTCTTCATTGCTATCTTATTGTTCTGAGCTTCTAGCTCATCGACTTTAGCTTGAAGAACAACCTTTTTTCCTTCATTCTTTCGTTGCTTCGCACTGGGTGCAGGAGGGGTATCATTCTGCGTGCTGTGGCTTCCTTTGCTCCCTATATTGGAGAGGGATGCCTGGTCAAAAGAGAGTGTACGAATGGTGGAAACCAGCTTGGCAAAGTTGAAGAAAGTGGGAATAAGTGTCGTTCCCATAGCCGGCACCAAATGTTGATGCACAAAATCAGTGAGGACTTTGGTACAACAGAAAGTGTTAAGTTTATAACATTCGCTAGATTGCTCCGGTCACTAGTGTGGATAAGTATGTAAATGGATAGAGACATGGAAGCAAACACAAGATGTACGTGGTTCACCCAGATTGGCTACGTCCACGAAGTAAAGGAGTTCTCATTAATTGTGAAGGGTTTACATAAGTACATAGGTTCAAGCTCTCATTTTGTGAGTACTAGTGAATGATTTAGTACAAATGACATTTGGAAATATTGTGAGAGAATGATCTCTATTTATATAAGAGAGTTTCTAGTTTCATTCTGACATTGACACGTGTCGTATTGTGATTGGCTTCTGATGTTGACACGTGTCGTGCTATGATTGTCTTCTGATGTCGACAAGTATCGCGCTGTGATTGGCCTCCTAGTTAGAGGGAAACTTTTCTGGGTCCTTGACGGTATAACGTTGACCGGTGCTCAGTAGTTTCGGGATTGGTCAAGTATGGTACAAACAAGACTTATAACCTCCATTAATATAGGAGGATTGGCCATGAGAACCATTAGACCGCTGAAATGTTAGTGCTTGAGACATATTAGGTGCAGAGTTAGCAACCATAATAGTGAGATAGGATGGTGCAGCAGAGATATTATCCACAATACTTTCTTCAGCCAGTAACTGAGATCGAAATTCTTTAAGAGTAATAACACTCTCTTTACCCCTAACCACACATCGAAATGTATTATATTTAGGAGGGAGTCCTTTCAAAGCTAGAATTACAATGTCCTCATCAGCAAAATACACACTTGTAGCTGCCAAGTAATCCCTAGCCTATTTGATTTTATGCAAATACTGACTTATAGTATCAGACCCTTTTCTGTTGTTCTGCAAATTTGACTTCATTTGGAAAATGCTAGTTCTTGACGCAATGGAAAGTTGTTCTTTTAGGCGAATCCAAAGATCTTTAAAGCTTTTACTATCAATCGCACAAGACATAGCAATAGGAGACAACGTCGCAGTAACTAACAAGTTGCATAACATCCCTATCATGCATTTTCCATACTAGCAATTCCTCACATTCCACAGAAGTAGAAGAATCAGAATAGATTATACTAGATTCAACAAAGATAGTAGTAGTAGGGTAGGGATTGAAGCCATGAACAAATCCCATAATTTCATTGCTTTCCAACATGAGTTGCATTTGAAAATGCCAATTCAAGTAGTTTGAATCATCTAATTTCACGTTTACAGACGTAGATATCGTAGAAATTAGAGTCGTGATTGGAGATTGAAGAATCTGAAGTTGTGCTGCAGTCACCATTGTTGCAGTAGAGAGCTGAATCAAATCATTGTGCGAAGAAGAAAGTCACTAAGAACTAATCACAAACACTTGGACTATACAATCCAGAGAAATGCAGAGGAAAGATCGATCACAAATCAAGATTGAACCAAACCCTAGAAAATGAGGGTTTTCAAGAAGACGAAGAATCCTTGAGGAGCAATAAACAGAAATTAGAAGCAACCGAAGACAGATTCAAAGATAGTGGAAGAAAGAAAACATCGAAGTATCAGTGCAAGCATCAGAGGCAATTGATACCATGATAACCATATTGATTGAAGATCTTTGATCTATGTAATGAAGAACATTTTTTAGAGAGAGAGAGAAGAGAGAAATGTATATTCTTTTCTTAATAACCAATTAATACAAGGTACAACACTATTTACACACAACAATCATAACTACCTGACAAATATAACTCCTAATCTTATGACAAGTGTAACAATCTTACACTCACTAACTCATACTCTAACATATACCACGTATAATACTCAACGAAATGTATAATATACAAATGTAGGATTATAAATGCGTATTAGATTTTAAATGTTCCATAAAGCAAAGCTTAGAAAATCCCCCCAAAGAAAGAGTGGGTGGATGGTAGGCGAATTGCCTAATAATGATATCTCACTCGAGCACCATCATTGTCTCTCATTTTAGATCATGCCAAGAACATACTTCCATAATCTTCTGGCCATCAGAGCTTTTTGCATAATTTACGATGATGCTCGAACTTAAACCATTTTTAGGACATATGGCATGCCATGCAAATTAAAGACTGGTCAAAGATAAGTACCATCAACCAACTAATATTATGGTTTAGTAGTATTCTCTTTTTATAAGTGATAGGTCTTAAGATCGACTTACATAATCTCTATTGAGTTCGTTATCTAATTATAATGGCTAGCATTTTGTAACCTTACTCAATCTTCCTCCCATAAAAAATAGAATACAGTGTTGCATCAACAATAAATAAATAAGCATAATCTGCTTAAATGCTAATATGTGTTAGAAGGTATTCATCTCTCAATCTCTAGCTCTCCAATTTATTTTATTTTGACTTTTAATCTTTACATTGTTTATGTATTCAGTTATGCTCTCTAGATCACACAAGTTTCCTCTACTACTATAATCCTTTAGTCCATATATATTATTTTCTAACTTTGGTATTTTATCATTGTTAATAAAATTAATTTGTGTGAAAAAAATGTGTAAGAGTAATCTAAGAAGGGCATCATTTAAAATTTTGCCCCGGGCATTTGAAAACTCAGAACATGGCCCTGTTAAATGGGAAGGGGGAAGGGAGTGGATTTGTAACTTTGTAGTGCTTTTAATCTTTACAAATGGTATTGTGCATTAGTGAAAAGCAGGTTTTTACCTCAATGCCACATATATCTGGCAGCTAAAGAAGGAGCACAGCTTTATACGTTGCTTTGAATTGCAAAAATAATTATTGGCAAGCAATAAGCAAAACTTAGAGCAAATGGAAAAGTTTGTACATATTGCTTTTCCCTTTTGCTTCAAAATTATTGTTCGTGCTTAAAGAGACTTTAGAGTTCATGCTTGCTTTTTGGCCACCTAGAATGAGTTGTTTGTATACGCATCCAAAGCCAAAACTCGGGCTGTCCAAAATATACTGCTCATCCGCAAAGCAAATAATAGAGATAGAATTCCATTAGCATTGGGAACTCCCAAACTCAAACCTCTTACTTCAATCATGAAACACAACAATTTAATTGTCCACCAAACTCCAAGGAGAGTGACTTATAAGAAATGGGTGTCAGTGAACCACATCACTTAACGTTTTAGTTTAATAACGCATTATTATGTGTAAGTTTTTTTTTACATGATAAAACATTATTAGACCAAAATAGCACACTCGCAGTGATCCAATTCTAATTAAGTTGCTCTCAACTCCACGGTTAAAACTATGTACCACCCATGAGTTTTAAGCTCAACTATTGATATTACGAGGGATGAGGAGGGGTTTGGATAAATACTAGAACCAAATAATTGCAAAAGTAAACTATCAAGGGCTAAAAAGGAATGAATCTTTCCTACAAATAATTTTGAATCAATATCCTTTTGTGAGTCTTTGTTATGAAGGAATTAAAAAGCAACCGGCTGCGACAACTGACAGAGGTTTGGTGCATGGATAGGTATGGTAGCCTTAATTAGTACTATTTTATTTGTTTTGGACCAACTTTATGTACGATCTAAAATTTCCTTGAAACGACTTCTTAGTTTTTAGCAAATGGGAGCATGATTCTTAGCACTCACAAATTAAAATATGAAAATTAATGAAAATAACATGAAAATTTGAAATTTTAATGATAAAGATAAAATAAAAAGTAAAGTAAATAATGTTAGCATAAAAGGAAGGGTTAGGATAGTGACAGGTGTCATTATCAGAGTAGAGAAGATTTAGTTAATTATAAGGAGATTGTATTTATATATAAAGTAGTGGGTGTAAACAGATGTAAGTGTGTGTGAAAATATACAAAGAAATATCTTTTCTCTCTCTCTCCACTTCCTCTTTCTATACTCTCTCGGTACGTTTCTCCATTGCTGCTCTCTCTGTACTTTTCTCCATCGCTGTTATCATGGTATCATCGCCAGCAAAGGGTAACACCATCGTCGGTTTCTGATTCCTGTGCTTCCGCTCGGTTTTCTTGGTAGTAGTCGCTTTCGGTGCTTGGGGTTTTTTAGTTGGTGTTTTGCAGATCTCAGTTGGTTGCTGAAACCCTAGACCCAAATTTGGGGATTTCTTGTTTTCTGTAAGTCGATGGTTGTTATGCTTGTAATTTCTTCGTTAATTGTTGCTCTTCTGTGTTGATTGTTAGTGCTGTGTGGTCGCTTTCTCAGTACGGTTCTTGTTGAAGTTGCATTGTTGCTGAAGTCGAATTGTTGGTGCTTGTGGTTCTTGATGCAATTTCTCTTTGCATAAGTATTGTATTGAAGATCTGTGTTGTCGAATTGTTTTTCGTTGAAGAATTGTGTTGGTGAATTGTGGTCAGTTGGCTTGAATTGGTTTTTCTTTGTCTTGACGATCAAATTGATCTGTTGCAGCTCTTATCATGGTGACTGTTGCTCAATTAGCCCTTACTTAATCCCCAATTTCTTCGTTGATTCCTAGTGTTGGTAATATTGTCACTGTGAAATTGGATGATTCCAATTATGTTACCTGGAACTTTCAAATGGGACTTCTTTTAGAGGGTAATGGGATTTTTGGTTTTGTGGATGGCTCTATTCCTTGCCCGGACAAATATCATAGTTCCGATTCTGAGGAAGAAACTGTTCTCACTTCCCACACTGTTACTGATGATTACAAAGTGTGGAAGATTCATGATAAAGCTCTTATGACACTTATCACTGCTACATTGTCTACTGCTGCCATATCCTGTGTTATTGGTTGTTGTAGTTCACAAGAAATGTGGAGTAATCTAAGGGAACGATTCTCTAATATGACTAGAACTAGTATTGTTCAAATGAAGATTGATTTGCAGAACATTAAGAAAGGGTCAGAGTCTATTGATCTATATCTGCAGCGTATCAAGGATTGTCGGGATCAACTTGCTGTTGTTGGTGTCCATATATCAGATGAGGATATTGTCATTGTTGCTCTCAAAGGTCTTCCTCCTGAGTTTAATATTATTAAGGCAGTTATAAGAATCTTGTGTCTTTAAAAGAGCTGAGATCACAATTGAAAGCTGAAGAGGCCACTTTGGAAGAAGTTATTAAACAGGCTCCTATCATGTCTGCCATGTATGCTTCCAATTCCATCTATGATGTTGGAGGATCATCTGGTGGTGCAGCACACCCTTCTTCTCAGAATGCATTTAGTGGATCATCTCAGTCCATGTTACAATCAATGCCTTTTGAACATCATATGCTTCCGATGCATACTCCTCTTGCTTTTGTGTCTCAGAATGGTTCAGGAACTTATAATAACTTCAGGGGGACTAACTTCAAATCAAAGGGGAAAGGAAAGAGGTTTTACACTCATTTTCAGCAACCTCAACAACCTGGTGCTCCATTTCCACATCAGTCTTCTTCACCTCAGTTTTAGGGCTCTTCTTTTCAGTCTTCTAACTCCCCTATGGCTACTGAGCAAGTGTATCAACCTATTCATCTCTGTCAAATATGCAATAGGAAAGGTCACAGTGCTTTTCATTGTTTTCAAACAAGGTGTCAAATCTGTAATCGGAAAGGGCATACAGCTGCAACTTGTTTTGACAGAAATAGTGGTCCTTCTCCACTGATGGCTCCTCCATTTTATTCATCCCCATCAACTCCTCAGCAGTTCCCGTCTTCTGGTTCTCCTTATTTCAGATCTCCACAGCCTCCCTTTTCTTCCCAATTTCCATCTGCACCTGTGGTTCATCCACCTCCGTTTAATCCTGCCATGATGCACTCTCAACATCAGGCTCATGTTACCATGACTGCAAGGTCTACTCCTTCTCCCTCCGCACCACAGTCAGAGTATTGGTTACTTGACTCGGGGGCAACACATCACATGACGTCTGACTTGTCCAACCTCCAAATGGCTGCTCCATATTCATCATCTGATACTATTACTGGGGCTAATGGCGCAGGTCTACAAATTGCTCATATTGGACAGTCTACTCTTTCTCTACCAACTAATAATCTTTGTTTAACATCTGTCTTACATGTTCCTCAATTATCACAACACCTATTATCTATGCATCAACTATGCAAGGATAATAATTGTAGGTGCATTGTTGATGAGTTTTCTGTGTGCATACAGGACAAAGTCACACAGAAAGTTCTGTATCAAGGCTTGAGTAACAATGTTGTCTATCCCTTACCAGTGTTGAAGTCTTCTCCGGTTTCTCCAGCAGTGTATATTGGACAAAGAATAAGTTCTGCCTTCTGGCATTGCAGGTTGGGTCATCATGCCAATCCGGTACTCAAGGCAGCTCTCATTAAAGCCGATATTTCTTTTTCTTGTACAGATTCTTCTCCTACTTGTAAAGCTTGTCTACAAGGCAAATTTACCGGTTTACCTTTTCCTTCTTTGGCTTCAAAGTCTGTTATTCCGTTTGAAGTCATTCACACAGATGTTTGGGGTCCGTCACCTAGTGTGGAGAGTATGTTGGGCTTCACTTTCAAAACTTTCTTAAGAACAAGGGTATTTTACATCATAAGTCGTGCCCTTACACACCGCAACAGAATGGGCTTGCAGAGAGAAAAAATAGGCATATTACAGAAACAGCTGTTACTCTACTTCAACAAGCTGGTCTTCCTCCTAAGTTTTGGTACCACGCATGTGCCACTGCTGTCTATCTCATTAATCGGATGCTTACTCCAGTTTTAGCCATGCAGTCACCTTTTGAAAAGTTATATAATTCTCCATCGAAGCTTGATCACTTGAAGATTTTTTGTTGTGTTTGTTATCCCTCACTGCGGCCTTATAGATCTCATAAGCTTGAACCGAAGACCAGTGAATGCATATTTTTGGGATATGCTGCTCAATATAAAGGTTTTATCTGTTTTAATCCTAAAGACAATAAACTCATTGTTTCACGGCATGTTCTCTTTGATGAATATCAGTTTCCTGCAACATTTCTGTCTCCACATAAATCTCATGGTACTCAGTCTGTGTCCATACCATCCACTGTCAATCCCAATACTTTTCATCATCCTCCATTGGTACCTGTACCATTTCCTCAAATGTTCTCTCGGGATTCGAGTTCTCTGCCTCATTCTACAGCCTGTTCTCCGGTACCCCATGAGCTTGTTTCTTCTCGTACTACTGTCTCACTACCACTGGACTCTGTGGTAGATGTGAATCCTGCTCCTCCAGTCAGCTCCGAGTTATATCCTGACATTCATATGTCTCAAGTTTCTGAGTTGCAGCAAGTCTCTATTGGAGCTGTTAATACTCATCCTATGCAGACTCGTTCAAAGTCAGGTATTTCAAAGAAAAAGACGGCATTTTCTGTTGCAGTTCAATCTGGTGATCAAGAACCTCAGTTTTACTCTGCCGCTTGTAAATTGTCTCACTGGCGAGATGCAATGCAAGAAGAAATGACTGCTCTTATGCAGCAGAACACTTGGACCTTAGTTCATCTTCCTCCATATAAGAACTTGGTTGGGTGTAAATGGATCTATAAAATAAAAAAACATCCTGATGGTACTGTTGCTCGGTACAAAGCCCGATTAATGGCTAAGGGGTTTTCCCAAGAAGCCGGGTTGGATTACTATGAGACATTTAGTCCAGTGGTTAAGCCTACCATAGTGAGACTTATTCTCTCTTTAGCTGCTTCTCATGGTTGGAAACTCAAACAGTTAGATGTTAAAAATGCCTTTTTACATGGCTTTCTTGAAAAAGAGGTTTATATGGCTCAACCTCAGGGTTTTGTTGATTCTATACACCCTGCCCATGTTTGTAAACTCCAGCGGTCTCTCTATGGGCTGAAACAGGCTCCACGGGCCTGGAATTAACGTTTTACAAAATTTCTTCTCACTTTGGGTTTTAAATCATCTTATGCTGATCCGTCCCTGTTTGTCAAACATACGCATCACTCCATTATTGTTCTTCTGTTGTACGTGGATGACATTATACTTACAGGCAGTAGTGTTGTTGAGGTTCAAACTGTGATTAATCAGTTGACTACTGAGTTTGACATGAAGGATTTGGGTCTTCTGCATTATTTTCTTGGTTTACAGATTGAGTATCACTCCAGTGGCATATTTGTTCATCAATCCAAGTATATCACTGATCTGTTACACAAGGCTGACATGTTTAATTGCAAACCGTGCATTACTCCTTGCCATCCTAATAACAAACTGTTGAATCATGGCAGTCCCTCATTCTCCGATCCTTTCAAATATCGAAGTATCATTGGGGCTCTTCAATATCTCACCTTTACTCGACAAGACATCGCCTATTCTGTGAATCAGGTCTGCCAGTTTATGCATGCTCTTCTTGTAGATCATTTTCTTGCTGTTAAACGGATTTTGCGTTACCTCCGTGGCACTATGACTTATGGTATTCGGTTTGGACCTGGATCTCTTGATATTAAAGCTTACACCGATGCGGATTGGGCTGGGGATCCCAATGACAGGCGCTCAACCACTGGTTTTGTAGTGTTTTTGGGTGTTAATCCTATCTTTTGGAGTTCCAAGAAACAACATACCATGAGTAGGTCGTCTACTGAAGCAGAGTATCGTGCTATGGCCACCACTACTGCTGAAATTGTGTGGATTCAACAATTATTAAGGGATTTGCAGATTTCTTGTTCCTCTGTTCCCCTTCTTCACTGTGATAACCTTTCAGCCATGGCATTGGCTACTAATCCTATTCTTCATTCTAAAGCTAAACATATCGAGATCGATTGTCATTTTGTTCGAGAAAGAGTTCAACAAGGGACAATCATGCTTCAGTTTGTCTCTACCACAGAACAGTGTGCTGATGTCCTCACCAAAGGATTATGTTCATCTCAGTTTAATTTTCATTGTAGCAGTCTTATGTTGGGTTCTTCCCTCCCTAAGATTAAGGGGGGATGTTAGCATAAAAGGAAGGGTTAGGATAGTGACAGGTGTCATTATCAGAGTAGAGAAGATTTAGTTAGTTATAAGGAGATTGTATTTGTATATAAAGTAGTGGGTGTAAACAGATGTAAGTGTGTGTGAAAATATACAAAGAAATATCTTTTCTCTCTCTCTCTACTTCCTCTCTCTATACTCTCTCTGTACGTTTCTCCATTGCTGCTCTCTCTGTACTTTTCTCCATCGCTGTTATCAAATAATACCATGATTGACTTTTTAATGTAAAAATATGATTTTTCGTTAAAATAAACAGTACCAGAATATTTCCGTTAAAATTCCCAATTAAAATATCACTGCTTGATTAGATAGAGAGGACAAAATATCACTACTTATATACTTAAAAACACTAATTTAGAGTATAAAATATAGGGCTACTGGATAAAATGTTAATCAACAAAATATTGTGAAAATTGTATTCACTCTTAAGTCTTATCCACATATAAAAGTCCAAATCAATGAGATCTTTTTTTACACATGATCGGGTCTCTTTAATCTAGCTAGTCTTGTTTATTATTTGTCTTGAATATAAACGACTTATTATTTCTATATTTCAATGCTTTTGATTAAACTCTAAAAATCTAATCCAATTCGTACTCAAATGATAACCTTTTATTCCATATGGCACTTTCCCACAATGACAGAAAATTATTTTGCATATGTATTATGGTGTGAGTTCAATTTTCATTGACACCGTTTCCCTAACAACTAACTATTTAACCACTAACACTTTTGTTCTTTAAAAAAAATTGTGCACTTTTATTAGGTGAATTGAGTTAATCGATCCATGGTCCGAATACCCAATACACTTACCTTTTAATTAACTCTATGCAACCAGTTACACATTCAAGTCATGAAACACTTCAAAGCAAGTCTACCTGTTTTAAGAAGGTAAGGCAAAGTAAGGGAAGGGCATGTAAGTTGCCTTATTATTTACTTTGGATACTACTTGTTTTGTAAACTTCACTCGTTTGGAAGGGGCAACGATAATGGCAAGGGATCAGGATCCTCTCCTGAGCAGATGGAGAGGATCCTCCTGACCAAGGTCATCGGACCGTTCATTTTTTATCTAACGATTATAATTATTATAACTTTTAGAGGACTCCTCTGTTTGTAACCGTTGAATAAAAAATGAACGACCCGATGAGCCTGGTCAAGAGGATCCTCTCCATCTGCTCAGGAGAGGATCCTGATCCAATGGCAAGGAGAAGTACTTACTATTCACAAATATATATATTTTTATGCTTTGAAAATAAAACGTTTGTCTAGTCCTAATAAATTATTTCAAATAAAAGACAAAAGCACATCATTACACCAAACATATTAATATTGAGTTGATGGTTGGGTATTTTATAGAATATCAATATAAAATAATCTTTTTTTGTTTAAAAATTTACCATTGGATTAATCATGGGCCCCTGGCTGTTAATTTTCAAACTAATGTAAAATTGAACGCACCAAAATATGCCACGTGTCACACGGGTAACATTTTTATATATTTTTTGGTTGGAAATCTAACAGCTTACAACAAGCCTCATCATGGAGCTATTAGGCTCTGTTGTTGGTTTGCTGCAGTAGGGCCACCGTGCTAAGACAATCGGCCACTCTCCTTTTCAGCTAGTGTGTTAAACGGGCCTGACAAAAAATAAAAAATAAAATCGTGACTAGCGTCAACATGACGTCATGCTAACTCACCTTCCCCTGGCTCAAGGCCGGACTTCTTTTGCTCGGGCACTTGAACGGGCTTTGCATGGCCCACCAATTACCTTGCAAAATTGGATCTCTAGAAGTGGTTAAATAGATTGGAGGGCATCTTTTGGTCCCTTGCCCGTGCCTTCCACCAACCGGTGGACATGCTCATAAGCATGGGTGTACTTAGCTCAAAATTTGAATCGCCAATGGCAAGTTAGAGAAAATGATGCATGTATGCTCATAAGAGCAAGTCCACCCGTTTTAGGAGGGTAAGGGTAAGGCAAGGACAACGGCAGTGAAAATTTCCTTACTATTCACTCTGAAAAATAACTACCCTTATGCAAGTTCATCCGTTTGTGAAGGGCAATGGCACTATTTACAAACATATTTTGTATGCTTTGTAAGTTTGTCTAATTTCAATAATTTATTTCAAATACAAAGCAAAAGCATTATATTACAACCGGCCAAAGATATTAAAATAATATTATTCTTAGTCATTTGAAGCATGCTTCACTGCGCATGAAACAATTTTGTATTTCGATTCCAACATTCGTGTTTTGTGAATGATCTTTTGTTGTTATAAAAATTGAACCATATTTGTGCTTGTAGGTGCCGAAAAAGAATTGTAAGACAATGCTACCTCTGTTTGGACGGCTAGAGGAATTTTTTGGTGCCTAAGGCAATAATTAACCCAATTGCCCTATCAAATTGGGCTGGCGGTAGACTTGCTTTAAGCATGGGTTGACAACCCTATCAAATTTTGATCTAGCTCGAGTTGGTCATTCAAACTCATTTTCTTCTGTGTCACCTGAACACCAATCAACCCTGTTAAGTTGTTAGAATATGAAAACTCATCGTCAACATTTGTATTTACGATTATGTATGCAATTTAACGTGCTTTGATGGTCACATCACAGTAGATGTTATCCCAAGCCCATCAGCTGAATATACAGATGAAACACTGAGCCCAAAAACTCAACTACCTAGAAAAAAAAAAAAAAAAAAAAAAAAAAAACTTTTGTAATTGTAAAATTTCAAACACGCCCACCGTGGGGCTCGAACCCACGACCACAAGGTTAAGAGCCTTGCGCTCTACCAACTGAGCTAGACGGGCTATTTGTCAAAATTTCAACTTCTACTGTAATAAATAGTTGTTGGATAAAAATCCTTGGTTTTACCCTTATAATCCTACCAGTAGATAATAGCTTTTAGGTATCGTTTGGTATGCAAATGGGACGGGACGGAACGGAGAGGGAGCAAAGATGCCCTCGGATGGAAACAAGGAGGAAGAAGAAGGAGACGGAGAGGTTATAATTTTGTGTTCCACGGATATGAAACGAGTCATTCCAGGGGGATGAGGTGGAACAAAAATTCACCCAAAATTCATCCCATGGAACAGCGCGTTCCACCCATTTTAGGCGCACCAAACGTGGGACGAAACGCCTCGTCTCACTCCGTTCCATCCCGTCCCACGTACCAAACGGTACCTTAAGGAAACCAATGGATGTTACCTAACTTACATGTAGTAAGAAATAGGCAGCCATATCATGTACAAATATAAGAAACTAGTGCAGGAGAAGCAACAATTATATTTAGTAATTATAAATAGAGATACTGATAATTTAGATGAGGAATAATATTTGAAATATATATATATATATATATATATATATATATATATATAAGACATATAATTTAGGATCACACAAGATTTCAGATGAAGAAATGAAAAAAAAATTGACGAAATAGAAAATGTTTTAGGAGCAAAGAAGTATAATTATTTATTGGAACTAAAAATTGAGTGTAACCCAGCTGAAGAAAGTGGAACATCAAGAGTAGATAATAATTCAGGATACACTGCCAGAACATACCAACAATTTTTAAGACAAACAAGTGAGCAATATACTGAACAAATAGAATAGATTACATAGATGAAAATATGGTCAGGCCATCTAGGAAAAATAGGGTGTCTTACTTGAAAGGAATACAACAAATTAATATAGTAGGAAATATATTGAATTTAGATAATGCAAATTCACAAGATTATGAAAAAACAATACAAAGATGAGAAAATAGTTGTATACATATTAATGTTAGATTTTAGTAATTTACAAAACATGTTAGATTATTTTGAACATATTTTAGATGGTTTAGTTTTTTATTATTTCCAATTATGGAAACTACAAAATCCAAAACAACATCAAGTAGCTAAAACACATTTTAATATAGATGGTTTTGTTACTTTAATTAAACAATAATTTTTAGATCATAATAGGATAGATGGCAAAAGTGAACAATAACAAAAGAAGCTATTAGAAATTTAGAATAATTACAAATTTGTGATTTATAGTGTTCGAAGATTGTTGGAGAACAATTCAGAAATAAACAATATAACAGAAATAAACAGAACTTGAAATTCACAATTTTATTTCACAAAAAGTACTTGCTATACAGAATGAAAAGTATACAATAAATACAGATATTAATATAAGAATATCAACAGTACTAACTTGATTACAGAAGGTAGAGGCTAGCGTAAAAGATATGTCCTTCGAACAGTAATTCTGTCCCACTCTTGTGCTTGTGGTTCTATAACGTCTGCTCGACCAGGATACAACTACCTAATCCTACAACCCGCACTGGATTATAGAATTCTAGCGAATTGCTTTGTGTGTTTACTCTCTCTGGAAAGTTTGTACGGAAGAGAAGGAAGAAAAAAAGATGATGGATGATGAACTGAGGACTCCAGTTATATAGGCTCTTTCATACCTCTTCAAATACCTTTTGGATGTATCTGAAGCTTTACAACTCTCTACAAAAGGTTCTATCTTTAATCAAAACGTTTTTAATTAATTTAATTAAAAACTTAATTCGAAATTAAAACTAATTGATCAGATTAATTTTAATTCTTAGGCCCCAAGTGCCCCAAGGCCCTTGTCTTGATTAATTAATATTAATTTATATTAATATTATGGTATAATCATCAAGCCCAATCCATAGAAATGGTGGCCCAAGCCTCAACCCTTGTCTTGATTAATTAATATTAATTTATATTAATATTATGGTATAATCATCAAGCCCAATCCATAGAAATGGTGGCCCAAGCCTCAATTCCCATTCCAAGTGGTCCAACACATAACTAATATTGTAGAAGACAAAACATATATAAAGGTACCTTGGAATCTTGTTTTCACCAATGTGGGACAAGAGTCTCAAAACTTCCAACATATAGTACATAGCTGATTATACCCTAAATTTCATTAAATATTTTGGAAGAATTGGTAGATAAATGACAATAGTTTATTATATACTTATATGATATACTTAGATAAGAGCATTGTCAACTAAAAGCAAAATGACAAATTAAGAAACAATTTTATATGAGTTGAAAAAACATAGATTTACCATAACAATATGGTTTTCATAATAAGTATAATCATAAGAAAATATATAACAAGAAATACAGGTCATATAAACCTTTTAAGCAAAATAAAAATTTCACCATACGACCTTCCAGATCATATAGAAAGAACAATTTAGAAAAAGAAGTAGTATACCTTGAATAAGAAAATACATAGCATAAAAAGGTAAAAATAATTGTAAAGGATATTTATGTGGAGAAGCAAGACCTATTAGACCTAAGAGTTCAAAATTAAGAAAGCAATCTAGAGATAAGGTACATTTAATGAAGTTATTTAAATTAGAAGAAGATGATGATATACAAAGGAAGCTATTAGAAATTTAAAACAATTACAAATTTATGATTTATAGTACATAGCTGATTATACCCCGAATTTCTTTAAATATTTTGGAAGAATTGGTAGATAAATGACAATAATTTATTATATACTTATATGATATACTTAGACAAGAGTATTGGCAACAAAAAGCAAAATGACAAATTAAGAAACAATTTTATATGAGTTGTAAAAATATAGATTTACTATAACAATATGGTTTTCATAATAAGTATATAATCATAAGAAAATATATAACAAGAAATACAGGTCATATAAACCTTTTAAGCAAAATAAAAATTTCACCATACAACCTTCCAGATCATATAGAAAGTGTAAATATATTCACAAACAATTTAGAAAAAGAAGTGGTATACCTTGAATAAGAAAATACAAAGCATAAAAAGGTAAAAATAATTGTAAAGGATATTAGCAAGACATGTTAGACGTAAGAGTTCAAAATTAAGAAAGTAGTCTAGAGATAAAGTCCATTTAATGAAGTTATTTAAATTAGAAGAATATGACAATATACAATTGATATATAGCTTAGATATTTGAGTGGTAGTGAGAGTATTTATAGAATATAGAGTATTAATATAATAGATTCAGAATCTGATTATTCTAATCAGATAGATTTAGAAGAGTATATGTGTGCATTCATAGAAGATGAACATAAAAAAAAAGTTTAAATATATTAATTTAGGTTGACTAGAAAGGTGTTATAAATGTAGTAAGTTAATTGCAAACAAATACTATAATACATACTCAGTATTTTGTAAATCTTGTTATAATAGTAGGTCTTTAGAAATAAATTCAGCTGAATCACTAGAGAGTATTGAAATATTAAGACTAGTGTTCATAATTAGGGGTGGTATCGATACAATTACTGTACCAAATCCCCAATTACCATACCAAACTTTTGATATAGCAAAATCTATTACTATTATTGTACAAAACTTTCGGTATACCGAATTTCAGCATACCAAATAGTTCGGTTAGCATGATATGATAATGGTAGTTATAACTTTGTTTTGGGCCACTATTTTGGTCCAAAAATTGATTTTTTTTTAACCCATTCAAGGCTCAAATGCATTTTTGGCCACTTTCTTGGGTTTCTAATTTTATTATTATTTAATTATAGAGAATATATAGAGATTAATTTAAGAAAAAAAGAGTAAATAGATGGAAGAATTACTGAAAGCACTCAGCACTCCTAAAAAAAAGGAGTACAGAGATTCCTAGACTCCATCTCAATATTCTTTAAAATTGTACAAAAATTAACTTTATAGACGAAACCAGAGAGAAAAACAACTCAATTTGATGAAGGAGAAGATGAGATGAATAATATTGGTATGATACGGTATACCACCGATAATGGCTTTGGATACAAATGTATGGTACAGTACAAATACCATAGCATTACCAATTGGTACAATTTTTTGGCACAACTTTGGTATGGTACAGTTTGTATGGTAATTTGGTAAAAAATTCCACCCCAATTCATAATATAGAAAAGCCAAAAAAAAAAATTATTTAATTACCATAAATTGTGAAGTAAAACTTGTAAAAGATTATAAAATACAAACAATAGCAATGGTAAATACAGGAAGCATAAAGAGTGTCATAAGAGAAGAGTTAGTACCAACATAATATGGGTAGAAATAAGCAAAACTAGTTAGAATAACACAATTTGTTGAAAGACCAGTGTATGTAGCACATTGCATTAATAATGAGTCTATTAAAGTAGAAAAACAACAATTTAATTTACCATGAACATTTATCTTACCAGTAGGTTCATAATCATTCATTTTAGGTTTAAACGTTATGAAAAATTTGCAAGGTTTTTTGTTTATGATTCTTAACATTACATTTTTTTAAGAGAGGTACAACAATAACTACCCAAAGTAATACTTTAGAAGCATAAGTATAGAAGAATCTAGCAGTCGAGATAATTATTTTTTAGAGAATTCAAAAGAAAATGATGAGCATCTTAATAAAGAAGAATCTGATGAATAAATATTTTAGCATGAATATCCAAAATTAGAATAAGCAACCCCTATAAAGGTATTATAATTAGACAGACCAAAAAGTTTGGAAGAATTATTACAATTAGCAAAACAAATTAAAATTATATGAGAAGACCCTCAATTACATTGGAACAAAAATAAAATATTAGCAAAATTAGATATTATTAATCTAGATTTAACCATTAAAACAGCTAACATGTCATGTAGTTAAGCAAGAGTTTGAGCAACAAATAAAAGAGTTATTAAATTTAAAATTTTTTATTGCAAAAAATCAAGTTAATCTTGGACCAACTCAGATTCAATGGCAAACAGGCACACACAAGAACACTATGATACATTGTGGTTCACCCCAAGTTGGGGCTACATCCACGATGGTATAGGTCTGGTTTTTACTATGTAAATGGGAGTTACATTGTACATAGATGATAGATGCTTGTTGCTAGAAAGGCTAGAGTTTGTCATCCTCCTAAAGTGAATCTTAAGGATCCTTTTTATAAAACAAGAGTTACACCCCCCCCCTTTTTGCATACTTCATGGGCTAAGTAGTAAACTTGGCATTCGCATTGTATTTTTCATGCTCGTGTCGTTTTCGTGACATACTCAATATCTTAATGAACCGTGTCGTGTAACATCCATTAAAGTAAACAGGTAATAGGACTTGACCCGAAATTGATCCGTTACTATTATTAGGTAATATGACCCGACCCTTATCAATAAATAATGAAAGTCTAAAAAATGAAATTCGGTGAGTAAAATAAAGCGTAAACGACAATCAAGGGTTAAATTTAAATATAAGGTTGAGGGATTATAGTGTCGGTTTCAGAGTTGACGCCTTCAAGAAAGTATAAAGCAAGTCATTACAACTGATTGTAATTTTTTTTTGTACATTTTTCACACTCCTACAATAATGATTAGTTTTATTAATTTTGCACTCAAATAAAAAACACTAATTCATAAGATTTGGAGGGTTTAAAAATATAAATGACCATGTAACCATCGTCTAAGCGTAGAGGATGCAATCACGGGCTTTTATATATGTTTTCACATTTTTCATACTTGTACATTAATGATTATGAATTTTATTTATTTTAAACTCCCTTAAAACTATTCATGAGGGTTTGTATGGTTTTAAAAATTCAAACGACGATGTATGCGTTCACGAGCATTCATATATATATTTTTTTAAATTACTTGATTTTTTTTAATGTGTTTTATAATTTAAATCTCACTCTTTGCCTATGGTATACTATAAAATAAATAAAAACTTAAAATTTTTAAATTTATACAGAATAATAATAAAATAATACATATCAATATACAATATATACATACACTCTGTGACTCTTGTATTTTATAGTAAGTTTTTTTAGTAGTTTAAAAATTAAAATCATCAAAATGACTTTTTTCTTAACTTATCGAAGCGGGTTACTAGTGTGTCACCCTCGAGTAGACTTGTTATAAGCGGGTTACTAGTGTGATACAATAATGACCTAATTAGTTATCTTGTTGACACAAAACCCGTTATTTTAGAAATTGCTAGATCTGCTAAATAGTGAAGCCCAAATATTGAGGCCCGATCAATGGTACAACAGAAATCCCCCAAGCCTTCAGTCAACGAAGTCTTTTAGCTGAAGCTTCAAGTACAATTCATGTGCAGGCCGAACTGACCAGTTATCATCTAGAATCGGTACTCAACATAAGGCGGTGCTCAATGTGAAGCAATACTCCGAAAATGTGCAGGTTGTCACTTAACTCGGCTAGAGGATGTGCTCTCAGCAAGGCAGTTGCTTGGCTAAAGGCTTGTTCATTTCGAGGCAACTCACTTAATGGTGTTCTTCGTTACGAGTATGCATTTAACGTAAGTGTGCGCTCAATATGAGTTAATTCTTAATATGACCCGGGTCTGTTTTGGAGTTCATGTATTAGGTCTACGTGTCAGGTCCACACATTGGGTTCACAAGTTGGTTAAGTGAGTCGAATTTGAGCTCAATGGTGTCCAAGCTTGTAAGGGTCTAAACGAATAAGTGTCTAAGCACATAGATGTCCAAATGAGTGAGTGTCCGAGCGAGCGTGTGTTCGATCAAACAAGAGATAATGTTAGGTATAAATCTTTGTCACCATAAGCATGTAGCTCATCGATCTATAAGTTGATCAGTAATGGTCGGTAGGTTTCTTTAATCAGTAACAATGTTAACAAAGCTAATTGATCAATGGTTCCACAAATAAATAAGTTGTGTGGTAAATGACTTGTTCCATACGTGACATCGTTAGGGCCAATAACAGTACACTAGGAAATCGGTTAAGATTGCACGAGTAATTGCTTATGTATGTGACTAATGAAATATGAGCATGTACATGTGATAGTCATGTGGTAAATATTATAAAATGAAAGCACGTGATGTCAGCCTACATCACATTACATAGTAATAGTAATGTGATAAGAGAGAATATCATCATAATAAAATCTATGAATAATAGATATACCATATGTTGGAAGGTAAAAGATAAAGGAAGATAAAGGATCCTCTTAAATTTTTCGTTGGGTTTTCCCATAAATTAGACATTGTTGCCCTAATCATAGAGGAGATGATGGCAGTGAATTTGCTGAAGCAGTATCAATTGGGTTTTGAGGGGATCTGGTAGATCCAAGTCTTCTGATTCCAAGGCAATGGTGGTGAAGCGATGAGATGTCATGAAAGGTGTCAATTGTGCATTATAGTCGCAAGAGAAATTTTCAGTGGTGCGGCTAATTTCTAGCACAGAACATCCATGTTTTCACTTGATTTTGTAGATTGAATCTCTTTTTTAGACTTTGATGGCTAAGTGTTGCTGTGAAATTTGAGAGAGATAAGATGAGATGATGGTTGTGTTGCTGTGAGGAGGTCAATGGGAAATGGACCATTGTTGGGTCCTTGCTATGACCAGAGGATAAAAGTCATCATGGATTTCTTAGTCAGTTTTAAGGTGTAGGTTGGTTGGAAAATTTGGCCAGAGAGAGGTTTTGGGTTCACTGGTTGTGAGATTTCATAGTGAAAAGTGGAGGTTATGAGAGTTTCACAGTGGGGAGGTGTGAGAGTTTCACATAGTGTAAAGATGAGGGAGAATCAACATAGCTATCTATACATAGTTTTTCGTATCGATTCCCACATATGGCATCAAATGTTAATGCGCAAAATCAAGTCAATCTTGGACCAACGCAGATCTGATGGTAAATAACATACACATATATATTGTGGTTCATCCCAAGTTGGTGTTACACCCATGTTGGTGTAGATCCTCTTTCACTATGTAAAATGAGAGTCGCATTGTACATAGATGCTTTTTTCCATAGAGGCTAGGGTTTGCCATCCTCCTAAGTGAGGGTAAATGATCCATTTTATTGAACAAGAGTTATCCTCCTCTCTTACATACTTTATGGGCTAAGTAGTGAGGCTTAAATGCAGGCCAATCAATGGCACAACAAAAGTAATTAGACCCTCTAAACCTAGACATAGATAAGCATCATTTGTAATTTGAAAACTTTCAGAGTTAAATAGAGGAAAGGTTATGATAGTTTATAATTATAAGAGATTAAACGATAATACTTATAAAGATAGTTACAAATTACCTAAAAAAGATGAACTTATAAATGAAATTCAAGAGAATAAATATTTTAGTAAATTTGATTGTAAATCATAATTTTGGCAAATTAGATTAGCAGAAGAATTAGTTGAGTGGATTGTCACATCCCGGTCCAGGCCCCCACCACATTCTGGGCTCGACTACATCGTAGTACGATATTGTCCGCTTTGGACCTTGACCACGCCCTTACAGTTTTGTTTAGGGAACTCACACGAGAACTTCCCAGTAGGTCACCCATCATGGAATTGCTTTCGCGCAAACTTGCTTAACTTCAGAGTTCCAATGGAACCCGAAGCCAGTGAGCTTCCAAAAAGCCTCGTGCTAGGTAGAGATATGAATATACATATAAGGCTTAGAGGATCCACTCCCCTGAGCGATGTGAGATGTTACAATCCACCCATCATGGAATTGCTTTCGCGCAAACTTGCTTAACTTCAGAGTTCCAATGGAACCCGAAGCCAGTGAGCTTCCAAAAAACCTCGTGCTAGGTAGAGATATGAATATACATATAAGGCTTAGAGGATCCACTCCCCTGAGCGATGTGAGATGTTACAATCCACCCCTCTTAGGGGCCCTACGTCCTCGTCGGTACACTTCCGGCCATGGATTTGCTCTGATACCAAATTGTCACATCCCGACCCGGGCCCCCACCACATCCCGGGCTAGACTCCACCGTAGCACGATATTGTCTGCTTTAGGCCCTGACCACACCCTCACGATTTTGTTTCTGGGAACTCACACGAGAACTTCCCAGTAGGTCACCCATCATGGGATTGCTCTCGCGCGAACTCGCTTAACTTCGAAGTTCCGATGGAACCAGAAGCCAGTGACCTCCCAAAATGTCTCGTGCTAGGCAGAGCTAAGAATATACATACAAGGCTTAGAGGATCCATTCTCCTGAGCAATGTGGGATGCTGCATGGACAACTTTTACTTGTCCAGAATGAAATTTTGAAGGACTTGTTATGCTATTTGGATTGAAAAATGCTCCATCTATCTTTCAAATAAATTTCAAAGAAAGATGGACCAAATTTTTAAGAAATATGTAAATTTTGTAGTATATATGTAGATATTTTAGTACATAGTAAAAATAGGAATGAACACAGAAAGTATTTAAAGATAGTTTACAAGAATTTATAAATAATAGAATTGTGATTACCAAAAACAGAATAGCATTAGAAAAACAAGATATAAAATTTTAATAATGTACATTAAGTCAGGAACAATACATTACAAGATCATATGGCTAAGATAGTTTTAGAATTTCTTGATAAGCTAGAAGACAAAAAACAATAACAAGCATTTTTAGGATTGTTAAATTATGCAAGGAATTTTATTCCTGATTTAGGAAGGAAAATAGCAGTATTGCACAGTAAAACTAGCAAAACTCGAAAAAAAATATTTTAATACTGAAGATATTAAATTAGTACAAAATATAAAGCAAGAAATTACAAAGCTTAAGCCAATAATTTTGCTATTAGATGATAGTTAGAAAATAGTTGAAACAAATGCTTCATCATGAGGATACCACAAAATCTTATATTATACTTGATCTTCAATTTAAAATATTTACACTAGTGGATACCACAAAATCTTATATTATACTTAATAAAAGTATAAATAAACTATTAAGTATTAGTGAATCTATTGTTTTGATGGGATACTCATTCTACGAAACTAGTTTCAAGGATCCAACCGTCAAACATGTTTATATATACTTCGACATTGCATACACCAAAAATTGCAAAAAACAAACATTCAGAGATCAAGTAACAAGACAAAACATTTCGACGGTTATAAACGAAAAATCACGATTTAATGGTCATTTTAACTCCGATTTTGATGATTTTTTACAACTACACTCCTTGACCCTATATGAATACAATGATTGAATTCGATCTTCAATTTAAAATATTTACACTAGTGGATACCACAAAATCTTATGTTATACTTAATAAAAGTATGAATAAACTCTTAAGTATTAGTGAATCTATTGTTTTGATGCAATACTCATTCTACGAAACTAGTTTCAATGATCCAACCGTCAAACATGTTTTTATATATTTCGAGATCGCATACGCCAAAAATTGCAAAAAACAAACATTCAGAGAGCAAGTAACGGGACAAAACTTTTCGACGGTTATAAACGAAAAATCATGATTTAACGGTTAATTTAACTCCGATTTTGATGATTTTTTACAACTACACTCCTTGACCTTATATGAATACAATGATTGAATTCGATCTTCAATTTAAAATATTTACACTAGTGGATACCACAAAATCTTATGTTATACTTAATAAAAGTATGAATAAACTCTTAAGTATTAGTGAATCTATTGTTTTAATGGGATACTCATTATATGAAACTAGTTTCAATGATCCAACCGTCAAACATGTTTGTATATATTTCGAGATCGCATACGCCAAAAATTGCATAAAAAAAACATTTAGAGAGCAAGTAACGGGACAAAACTTTTCGACGGTTATAAACGAAAAATCATGATTTAACGGTTAATTTAACTCCGATTTTGATGATTTTTTACAACTACACTCCTTGACCTTATATGAATACAATGATTGAATTCGATCTTCAATTTAAAATATTTACACTAGTGGATACCACAAAATCTTATGTTATACTTAATAAAAGTATGAATAAACTATTAAGTATTAGTGAATCTATTGTTTTGATGAGATGCTCATTCTACGAAACTAGTTTCAAAGATCCAACCGTCAAACATGTTTGTATATACTTCGAGATCGCATACGTCAAAAATTACAAAAAACAAACATTTAGAGAGCAAGTAACGGGACAAAACTTTTCGACGGTTATAAAAAGAAAAATCACGATTTAACGGTCATTTTAACTCTGATTTTGATGATTTTTTGCAGGTACACTCCTTGACCTTATATGAATACAATGATTGAATTCGATCTTCAATTTAAAATATTACACTAGTGGATACCACAAAATCTTATATTATATTTAATAAAAGTATGAATAAACTATTAAGTATTAGTAAATCTATTGTTTTGATGGGATACTCATTCTACGAAACTAGTTTCAAAGATCCAACCGTCAAACATGTTTGTATATACTTCGAGATCGCATACGTCAAAAATTAAAAAAAAACAAACATTCAGAGATCAAGTAATGGGACAAAACTTTTCGACGGTTATAAACGAAAAATCACGATTTAACGGTCATTTTAACTCCGATTTTGATGTTTTTTTACAACCACACTCCTTGACCCTATATGAATACAATGATCGAATTTGATCTTCAATTTAAAATATTTACACTAGTGGATACCACAAAATCTTATATTATACTTAATAAAAGTATAAATAAACTATTAAGTATTAGTGAATCTATTGTTTTGATGGGATACTCATTCTACGAAACTAGTTTCAAGGATCCAACCGTCAAACATGTTTATATATACTTCGAGATTGCATACGCCAAAAATTGCAAAAAACAAACATTCAGAGATCAAGTAACGGGACAAAACATTTCGACGGTTATAAACGAAAAATCACGATTTAACGGTCATTTTAACTCCGATTTTGATGATTTTTTTACAACTACACTCCTTGACCCTATATGAATACAATGATTGAATTCGATCTTCAATTTAAAATATTTACACTAGTGGAAACCACAAAATCTTATGTTATACTTAATAAAAGTATGAATAAACTCTTAAGTATTAGTGAATCTATTGTTTTGATTGGATACTCATTCTACGAAACTAGTTTCAATGATCCAACCGTCAAACATGTTTGTATATATTTCAAGATCGCATACGCCAAAAATTGCAAAAAACAAACATTCAGAGAGCACATAACGGGACAAAACTTTTCGACGGTTATAAACGAAAAATCACAATTTAACGGTTAATTTAACTCCGATTTTGATGATTTTTTACAACTACACTCCTTGACCTTATATGAATACAATGATTGAATTCGATCTTCAATTTCAAATATTTACACTAGTGGATACCACAAAATCTTATGTTTATACTTAATAAAAGTATGGTATAGTACTATTGTTTTATTTTTTTTCATAATTATTTTGGTAAACTTCTCATAATTTGAATGATTTTTAATGTTTGGTTTTTCTATGCTTAGTTTATGCAGAAGATAGTTATGACGTGGAAAACCTTATTGAAAACATCATCAACATAACTCTTGAAGGCAATAGATCAAGCCAAAGTTCCAATGCAATTTCATGATGATCGATGTAAATAGAGGATTTTGTAAATTGAGGTTTAAACTTTTGAGAAAGATTTCACAACCTTGAAAACAAAAACTGTTTCATTTTGCATATCCTTGCACATTTAAAAGTTGTAATAGATTAGTAGTGTATGTATTATTTTTTTATTAGGCTCTTATTTTCGAGTGTAGATGTAGTACTTAAACGACAAATGTGTTTTAATGTTTTGAAGTAATATTTATGTGGCAATGTGTGGTATGTGCAAATTTAAGAAAAAAAATATATTTTTCTTAACGGGTCATAACGGGTCGGGTCACTTTACCCGTTGGGTAAAGTGACACGACCTGTTAAGGACCCGTTAAGATAACGGGTGTGACACGACACGACCCGTTAAGATAACAGGTGTTACACGAAAACGACACGAACACGACTGACACGACCCGTTTGCCAGGCCTATGTGCATGAATATTATATCAGAAAAAGCATAAGAATCCACCAAAGTCTGATGAACAAGTTTGTATATATGCATAAAAAAATTAGTGACATACATTCAATATTACTAGTAATAGATTTAGAAATTTTAAGAATTATCAACTCACTTGAAGCATTTTATTTAACTTTTACATAATGGAGTATTTATAATAAGGACAGGTTGTCAAAACATAGTTTCTCATTACAATAAAATACATACTAACAAGCAAGCAACCCAAAGATGGGTCAATTTTATTGATTCAATTACATGAAATTGTTTTAAACCAGTTTTTGGACATATTAAAGGTAGTAATAATACATTAGTTGATATCTTATCAAGACTCAATTATTGAACAAGAATAGAATATCATCGTCACACCCCAATCCCAAAGTACTTCTAGGATCGATACGTGATGTCAAGACATAACTGTACCACAACACGCCTCGCCGCCAATTATGATTAAAACGGCCTGTTAATTTAACAACACCGTAACCTTTCCTTATATGTTACGGCTACATCTACCCTTAATTTGTGTTAGACTGCCTATTTATCTAAAGACGGGATCAAGCAATTTGTAGTTCATCATTTATGTTAAGCTCTGAATATTCTCAAGGCATTAACTGGCAAGAAACATAGAATTCCAAACTGCTCCCAACATACGTGATGCACCAATATGTTATTTCATTATTCACATATATCACAATCAACAACATATAACATTTCAATGAACCAACGATGCCTAATATTAACCTTTAACCACATTGGTCAACCAATCAGATAAAAAATCAATATCATTCATGAACCATATTGTATAAAATTATAAATAACCTAGCTGGAAATCCCAAAGTAATCATAAAACATTCATCGTCCTTTCTAAATCGGTTCACAAAGATTCTCAAATCTTCGCTTATTAATATGCTAAAACTTAGGGCTAGAGCGTCACTGTTCAACTAAAGCCTACGGCTCCTAAGTTTCCGCATTGTAGACTGACTTATGGGAACCTAAAGAGGAAGAGAGATTCCAGACCACTTAACGGAATCCAATGAAGCATGGTTCATGACCACTCAACGAAACCGACATTGGAAAGGGATTCCAGACCACTCAACGGAATCCAATGAGGACATGATTTTGGACACTCAACGGAACTGAGTAGGAAATGGGATTCAAGACCATTCAATGGAATCCAAGTGGAGGGGGTTCCAAACCACTCAACAACAAAAAACTAAGAAGAGGGATTCCAAACCAATCAAGGGAACCAGACGAAGCAGGGTACTAGACTATTGAACAGAACTCCAGAGAAGCACGATTTCAGACCACACAAAATAATCAACATGGAAGGGAATTCTAGACCACTTAATGGAATCTCAACATAACACAATTCCAGATCACTCAACGAAATCAAGACGAAGCAGGGTTCCAAACCACTTAATGGAACTAACACATGAGGGGTTCCGAAAACTCAACGAAATTCAAACAGAACATGATTCCAGTCTACTTAATGGAATCAAGATGAAATAGGATTTAGACCACTCAATATAATCGAGTAGAATTCTAGATCTTTGTTTAAAATAACTCAACGAAGCGAGACATGACACTAGTTTGATGCGGCAACTCCCCGTGACAATAGGCGGTCCTCCACTAGCCCTCACATTTCATAAACATTTTAAATATGCAGGCAAATCACATTTCATAAAATAGATCGATGGTATAATTTAAAAGCAACAGTTAGTAGAAAATACATTTTGTAAATCCATGTCATATCCACTATGTATACTAGCATGAAATTTTTTAGGGTAATAACTAATACAACATTTATTAAAGTCACTCATATACTGGCATCTCATCTAGAAGTCCAATAAACATGAAACTCTAAGTACGGTGCCACTTGCACGCAAATCGAGGTGCACATCTTCCTAGAAGGCACGCCGACCAAGATAGGCCACAAGGTTATATCGGTCTCTAGTAATGCTAACATCAATATTTATGAATGATTTGGAACTTTTTGACCCCAAAGGCAACCATCGGTCAACATGGTTAATAGAAGGTCAAAAATCCTACGTAAGTCAATCTAGAAAACCCGCGCAACAAATTTTCGATTCATAGATTCTTAAGATCCTCAAATAATATGTACAACAATGTACTATAATTTCATGATGATCCAATGGTTGGATATATGTTAAGCACGAAAATCGAAATACGGTATAAAATCAAACCATTGTATTGAGCTTCAACAAATGGACCTTGGATATAGTCTCAGGACAAAACATTCCTCTATATCACCATACAAATGGACTCTTACACAACAAAATATTCTGAGATATCGACGAGTCCAGATGTTAGCCTTAGATGAGTTCGAAGATTTTAAGTATGATATGTTATTAGTAACGGAAGATGAATAATGTATATTTAGAGCAAAATAAATACTCGTCATTAGCAATATTGGAAACCTCAAAATTTCAAAGAAGAAACTACATCAACCTACTACAAGATGATGATAATAATAATAAAAAAAAAAGACAATGAAGAAAGAGATGTTCAACACTTGAACAATATGACAGAAGAGAAACTGCACAACATCGAAAATATGATGGAAGCATATAAGTGATAGCAACAAATAAGCAATGTCACATCCCGACCTGGGCCCCCATCACATCCTGGGCTCGACTCCGTCGTATATTATCCACTTTGGGCTCCGACCACGCCCTCACGGTTTTATTTCTGGGAATTCACACGAGAACTTTCCAGTGGGTCACCCATCCTGGGATTGCTTTCGCGCGAACCCGCTTAACTTCGGAGTTCCGATGGAAGCCGAAGCCAGTGAGCTCCCAAAAAGCCTCGTGCTAGGTAAAGATGAGAATATACATAATAGGTTTAGAGGATCCACTCCCCTTGGCGAAGTGAGATGTTACAAGCAAAATACGAAAAAGTAGCACAATAATGCAATAAGTAGAGAATATTTCATAGTTGCACCATACAAAGTTATGTATAATAATTCAAGCATCATACAAAAATTTAAACGCCAAACATCAGACAAAAATGTAAACATCATTGTATAACCCGCCATAGTAAATAGAACGGTAAATTGCCGATTTTGTCCCTAAATTATTACCTTAGTTAAAATTAGGTCATTGAATTATTTTTTTCGGTAAAATAAGTCCCTTAATTCATTAAAACTGCTAATTTCATCCCTAATATTACATTAAAAGCTATTTTATCCATTTTTTTTGTAAACTTAAGTCGCATAACATATTTTAGAGGGTGATGCCGCCATTGTCTGCCTATAAGCCCTTAACGTTGTATATAATTTACAAATCTAACGTCTAATTTACCTTACAAAGTTAACTCCATACACTATATTTTCGAAAAAAAAGTCCTTAAACTCTAAAAAATTACCAATTACCCTCTAAAGTGTGTCACGTGCAAGTCACATGACTTAAATTGATGAAAATTAAATAGAATAGCTTCGAATATAATATTAGAGATGCAAGTGGTAGATTTTATTAATTTAAGGACTGATTTTTCTGAAAAAATAATATAGGAACCTAATTTTCACTCAAGTAATAATTTAAGAACTAAATCGACAATTTATCCTAAATAGGCAGTACTTGGTCATTGGGATGTTCCATGGAACCTTCTTAATGTGGTCGAAGAAATCAAAAGACTGGCCAAGAAGTTCTCTTTTATGAAGTGGAACCATATTTTTAGGGAAGCAAACTTTGTGGCGGATACTTTTGCCAAGTATGGGTTACGTATTCCGTCGAATCATATTTGGGAATATGTAACTCCCCAATTTGCTTCTTCTACCTTAAACTTTGATTGTATCGATACTGACTGTATTCGTGGTTTCTCTTTTTAATGGAGTTTGATTATTAAAAAAAAACATAAAAATAAATAAAGAAAAGAATTTGATTCATTATACACATTTCACACAAAAAAATGTCCTGATCATTAAAATTTGAATAGAACTAATAGCTTCTATTAAAGAAATTGGATTCGCTTTGATGTCCAGAGTCAAAGGTCATCTCCAACCGAAGGCTGGCCAGATGGCTCGGTTTAGCCCTCTGGTCCTTCAAGAAATTAATATTTTAATAAACAATGCAGGGCCATATTCCTTACCATCTCCAATCGAGGGCCAAAGGGCCATAGGGCTTGTTTTAGCCCTGTCACATAAAACCGTCTCCAACTAAGGGCCAAAGGGCTATAGTATGGAATGTGAAGAATTGAAATAAAATAAGGTAAGATAGTATGAAATAGTGAAAAATATGTGAGAAATGGTGTAGAAAAAACTTAGAATTTTTTTTTACAAAAAAAGTCTAAAAAAAAAGGCTAAGCTAATAGAAAAGAACAAAAAAAAAATAAAAATAAATTGAAATTGGGTTAGCTAGCGGGCTGGCTGAAAGTGGCGAACCAGTTGACCCTTTGGCCCTTTCAAATTCTATGGGGCCCACGAGCCATCTGGCCTGACTCTCGGTTGGAGACGGTTTTCGGGCATTTTTCGTCCATCTGGCCCTCTAGACCCTTCAGTTGGAGATGGCCTAAGGATCAAATCATCTGAGCCGTTTATTGAAGTGTAAAAGAAATTAGAGTGGTTGATTTTATGTGGTGGGCCAGGAAAATAAGTTAATAGGGACCGTTGGTTTCAATTTGTGCAGTCCAAATGAATTGATCTCTAGGCTCTGGACACTAAGACCATCTGCAACCGAACGAGGGTCAGAGAGCTCGTTTTAGCCCCTGTCCTTCAAAGATATTAATATTTTAATGAATAGTACATGACTATATTTGTCTCCATCTCCAACCGAGGGCCAAAGGGTCATATGGCTTGTTTTAGCCCTGTCACAAAAAATCATTTCCAACAAAGAGTCAAAGAGCTATGGTATGAAATGTGAAGAATTGAAATAAAATAAGGTAAAACAGTATGAAATAGTGAAAAATATGTGAAACATAATGTAGAAAAAAATTAGAAATTTAAATAAAATAAAATAAAAAGTGGGCTATTAAAAAATAAAAAAGTGGGTTGGGACCAAAAAAGTTCCCAAGCCCTAAACCTAAAGTGACCTGAAAGCCCTAAAGTGGGCTGAAAGAAAGATAAAAAAGGAACTGGGCTGAGCAAGTGGAAAAAAAAAAACAAAATGGGCTAGCTAGCGGGCTGAAGATAGCTAGCTCGGTTGGAGACGGTCTAATCTCGGGAGCGGATCCAATTCCTCTATTAAAACCCCTAAATTTTATTTATAAAATAAATTAATCGTTCCTTCGTACCTTGGTCTCCCTCCTTCTGTAACTAGTCGAACCCCTCTTCTGTGAGTCTTTCCGATCTTCTCGAAACCGTATTTCTTGAACGATCAGAAGCTCGGCAATTCGGAAATTGGGGATTGAACCCCAACACTCCACATTCTTTCGACGCATTACTCAACGAAAGAGTCGAGGCTTGAAACGGCTGTCCTTGTTCGCGCATAACGGCTGTTCCTCGGTTGGCGGTGGCGCGTTTGTAAATTGGTCGAAGTTTGCGCGGGGATGAGAATCGGACGATGAAAGATGCCGGTACCGCGTGGCGGAGCGCGCAGGGGACGAGGAGCAGCGGCGGCAGCAGCTAAGAAGCAGAAACAAGAGAAAGTTCCGAGTCCGATCGACGCCGGAGAGGCGATAGCGACGAGAACAAGGCGGAGGAGAGCAGCAGCGGCGGCAGAAGCAGCTGTGCCGAGTAATCCTAAGAACAAGAACGAGAGTGATAAGGTTAAAGAAGAGGAGGAGAATCGCGAGAAGGTGGTGGTGGTGGGTGATGAGAAAAACGTAGTCGTTGAGGCGGAGAAGGAGAAAGTGGGAAAGAAGAAAATGGATGACTATGATAGTGGCGGCGGAGCAGCCGGTGCCGCTCCGAGTAATGATAAGGCCAATGCCGGTGAAGACGAAGGAAGCACTGCTCCGATTCCTGAGAAGGTTCCTTAGTCTTGTTTTTTTTTTTTTTTTTTTCATTAATTAATTTTTTAAATTCGTAACAAAAATGTGGTCTTTACTGAATGCCGTGGAATATGAATGCCAATTAGGGGTCATCTGCAATTCTTGGGTGTATAAGTCTGCAGGATGGGGGGATTGTGGGGGCATTGGGGTCTTTTCGCTGTTCTTCAGTGAAGATATTCGGTTTTATTTGATTTCGATTTTGGAATTGCAACTGGGTTATAACCTAAGAGCTTTTAGATTTTGTGAAAAATGATTTTTTGTGATTGTATTAACAGTGTATATGTAAATGGAGAGTTTTGGTTGGTGGATAGGTTAATTTTTCAAAACTTATCCCGAATTTGTCTGCATTTCAATGTTGTTGTCTGTTTTAAATGGGAAACCTGAATTTTACCTCCTTTTAACCCTGTCTAGAAACTTGACTGACACTGAGATGTTGGCTTGTCATCCGTCTCTAAAATTTGTTCGAGCAATTAAGTATTGAGAACAAATTATGTTTCGGGTTAAATTTGGAATGTAGTTATGGTGTTATTTTGTGAACTAGAAGGGTACTGCTCTTTAGTATTACTAAATGTTAGTGGATAAGGTATAAGCAGCCTTTGATTTATGTCCTGATTTACATTTTCGACGATCACTATGCTGTAGTCCTAGTGTCCTGTTAGTTATAGGCATCTCCCATGATATATCTTAATTACTAAACTATTGTTTTAGAACTACTAATAATGATGAGGAATTACAGCTCCAACTCTGAGAATTGCACTGCATGCATATTGCTGCATCTGGAATCCTGGATAAAACCTTCAGAGTTGTTTTCTTCTTAAATAACTGGACGCTTAATTGTTCTGTCTTTGTTCAAATTTCTATGCTTGTTTGCTGCAGGTTCAGGTTGGTGGTTCCCCTGTTTACAAAGTGGAAAGAAAGCTCGGTAAGGGTGGCTTCGGACAAGTCTATGTTGGTCGACGTATAATAAATCCGAATGAGAGAATTGGCCCAGGAGCTTTAGAGGTAAATAACGTTGTTATTTTTTGTATTGTTGAGTTTTATTCTCTCTGTCCTTACATTTTACCTTGCTTTTCTGCTTCTCCCTTGTATACACATTTTGTTACCTTTGTATCTTAGGTGGCATTGAAATTCGAGCATAAAAACAGTAAAGGGTGTAGCTATGGACCACCAGCTGAGTGGCAAATATACAGGTG